>NW_027511155.1:0-27822 GCF_048772815.1 Callospermophilus lateralis | reverse complement strand
TATCTAGTGGGTAGGAGAGAACTAAGAGGGAAAGCCTAAAATTAAACTGGAACTGTAAAGGAAGCACTCCATTTTAGAAGAACAAAATTTGGTGAGCCAAGTGCGATTGGTGTACTTGTCATTACCACCACGTATCATCTAGTTTGGGTTGAAGCTTCTTTACATAGCAGTTTATATTTTGGTTTCAGAAACTCGTATTTTTGGAAGATGCCAACCCCTTTCAATGAAAGTGCTTTTCCACAGTCTCTGCTAAGGCTACTAATGAAAAAATAGAGCAATTTCTCGAAATCTTTTTTTTGTCAAGTTCAAAGAGCTACTAAAAACCATGTTGGATTTAGAGTTCCAAATTCATCTATCTATATAGGAGAGAACAGAGTGAAACCTAAATATAAAACTGCTACTGTAGACGAACGCTGAAACCAAGAACAAAACTTGGTGAGCCAAGAGGGATTTGCATACTTTGTCAATACCGCCACGTATCATCAAGATTGGGTGAAAAAATATTTCCTGGTATTTCGGAAACTCGTTATTTCTTAGAAGCTTGGCAACCCCTCTCAATGAAATTGCTTTTCCACAGTCTGTGCCTAGGGCTACTTGAAAAGGAAACAATTCCATAGATACAAAAACTGAGAACTCCTTTATTTTGTCAAAGTCAAAGAGCTACTACAAACCATGTTGGATTTAGTGTTCCAAATTCATCTATCTATATATGACAGAACATAGTGAAACCTAAAAATAAAAACTGCTACTGTAAAGGAACGCTTCAACCTAGAAAGAACAAATTTGGTGAGCCAAGTGAGATTTGTGTACTTGTCATTACCACCACGTATCATCAAGATTGAATGAAAAAAATATTTGCTGGTATTTCGGAAACTCGTAATTTCTTGGAAGCTTGGCAACCCCTTTCAATGAAAGTGCTTTTCCCACAGTCTCTGCTTAGGGATACTTGAAGAAGAAATAAATCATAGAGAAAAAACTGAGAACTCCTTTATTTTGTCAAGTTTCAAAGAGCTACTACAAACCATGTTGGATTTAGAGTTCCAAATTCATCTATCTATATAGGAGAGAACAGAGGGAAACCTAAAATTATAATCTGCTACTGTAAACAAACGCTTCAAACTAGAAGAACAAAATTTGGTTTGTCAAGTGGGATTTTTGTACCGATCATTACCACCAAGTATCATCAAGATTGGGTGAAAAAAATATTTCTTGGTATTTCGGAAACTAGTTATTTTCTTTGAAGTTTGGCAACCCTTATCAATGAAAGTGCTTTTCTACAGTCTCTGCTTAGGGCTACTTGAAGATGAAACAAATCATTGAGAAAAAACTGAGAACTCCCTTTATTTTGTCAAGTTTCAAAGAGCTACTACAAACCATGTTGGATTTAGAGTTCCAAATTCATCTATCTATATAGGAGAGAACAGAGTGAAACCTAAATATAAAACTGCTACTGTAGATGAACGCTGAAACCTAGAACAAAACTTGGTGAGCCAAGTGGGATTTGTGTACTTATCATTACCACCAAGTATCATCAATATTGGGTGAAAATATATTTGCTGGTATTTCAGAAACTCATTATTTCTTAGAAGCTTGGCAACCCCTCTCAATGAAAATGCTTTTCCACAGTCTTTGTCTAGGGCTACTAGAAGAGGAAACAAACCACAAAGACAAAACTGATAACTCCTTTATGCTGTCAAGTTTCAATGTGCTACTACAAACCATGTTGGATTTAGAGGTCCAAATTCATCTATCTATACAGGAGAGAAGAGTGAAACCTAAAAATAAAAACTGCTACTGTAAACGAACTCTTCAACCGAGAAGTACAAAATTTGGTGAGTCATGTGGGATTTGTGTGCTTGTCATTACCACCACGTATCATCCAGATTGGGTGAAAAAATATTTGCTGGTATTTCAGAAACTCGAAATTTCTTGGAAGCTTGGCAACCCCTTTCAAGGAAAGTGCTCTTCCACAGTCTCTGCTTAGGGCTACTTGAAGTGGAAACAAATCATAGAGACAAAACTGAGAACTATATTTTGTCAAGTTTCAAAAAGCTACTACAAACCATGTTGGATTTAGAGTTAAAATTTCATTTATCTATATAGGATAGAACAGAGGGAAACCTAAAAATATAAACTGCTACTGTATACGAACGCTTCAAACTAGAAGAACAAAATTTGGTGAGTCAAGTGGAAATGTGTACCGATCATTACCACCAAGTTTCATCAAGTATGTGTGAAAAAATATTTGCTGGTATTTCGGAAACTAGTTATTTCTTGGAAGCTTGGCAACCCCTTTCAATGAAAGTGCTTTTCCACAGTCTGTGCCTTGGGCTACTTGAAGAGGAAACAAACCATAGAAACAGAATTGAGAACTACTTTATTTTGTCATTTTTCAAAGAGCTACTTCAAACCATGTTGGATTTAGAGTTAGAAATTCATCTATCTATATAGGAGAGAAGAGAGTAAAACCTACATATAAAAACTGGTACTGTAGACGAACGCTTCAACCTAGAAGAACACAATTTGGTGAGCCAAGTGGGATTTGTGTACTGATCATTACCACCACGTATCATCAAGATTGGGTGAAAAAATATTTGCTGGTGTTTCGGAAACTCGTTATTTTTTAGAAGATTGGCACCCCCTCTCAATGAAAGTGCTTTTCCACAGTCTGTGCCTAGGGCTACTTAACGAGGAAACAAACCATAGAGAAAAAACTGAGAACTACATTATTTTGTCAAGTTTCAAAGAGCTACTTCAAGCCATGTTGAATTTAGTGTTGCAAATTTATCTATCTATATAAGAGAGAACAGAGTGAAACCTACAAATAAAAACTGTGACTGTAGACGAACGCTTCATCCTAGAAGAACGAACTTTGATGAGCCAAGTGGGATATGTGTCCTGATCATTACCACCAAATATTATCAAGAGTGGGTGAAAAAATATTTGCTGGTATTTCGGAAACTCGTTATTTCTTAGAAGCTTGGCAACCCCTCTCAATGAAATTTCTTTTCCACAGTCTGTGCCTAGGATTAATTGAAGAGGAAACAAACCAGAGAGACAAAACTGTGAACTACTTTATTTTGTCAAGTTTCAAAGAGCTACTACAAACCATGTTGGATTTAGAGTTCCACATTAATCAACCTATATAGGAGAGAACAGAGGGAAACCTAAATATAGAAACTGCTACTGTAGACGAATGCTTGAACGTAGAAGAACAAAATTTGGTGAGCCAAGTGGGATTTGTGTACTGATCATTACCACCAGGTATCCTCAGGATTGGGTGAAAAAATATTTGCTGGTATTTCAGAAACTCGTTATTTCTTAGAAGCTTGGCAACCCCTCTCAATGAAAGTGCTCTTCCACAGTCTGTGCCTAGGGCAACTTGAAGAACACACAAACCATAGGGAAAAACCTGAGAACTCCTTTATTTTTTCAAGTTTCAAAGAGCTACTACAAACCATGTTGGATTTAGAGTTCCAATTTCATCTATCTATATAGGATAGAACAAAGTGAAACCTAAAAATAAAAACTGCTACTGTAAACGAAAGCTTCAACCTAGAAGAACAAAATTTGGTGAGCCAAGTGAGATTTGTGTACTTGTCATTACCACCATGTATCATCAAGTTTGAATGAAAAAATATTTGCTGGTATTTCGGAAACTCGTAATTTCTTGGAGGCTTGGCAATCCCTTTCAATGAAAGTGCTTTTCCACAGTCTCTGCATAGGGCTACTTGAAGAGGAAACAAATCATTGAGACAAAACTGAGAACTACTTTATTTTCTCAAGTTTCAAAGAGCTACTACAAACCATGTTGGATTTAAGTTCCAAATTCATCTATCTATATAGGAGAGAACAGAGGGAAACCTAAAAATATAAACTGCTACTGTAAATGAACGCTTCAAACTAGAAGAACAAAATTTGGTGACTCAAGTGGGATTTGTGTACTGATCATTACCACCAAGTATCATCAAGATTGGGTGAAGAAATATTTGCTTGTTTTTCGGAAACTCGTTATTTCTTGGAAGCTTAGGAACCTTTTTCAATGAAAGTGCTTTTCCACACTCTTTGCCTAGGGCTACTTGAAGAGGAAACAAAACATAGAGACAAAACTGATACCTCCTTTATTTTGTCAAGTTTCAAAGAGCTACTACAAACCATGTTGGATTTAGAGGTCCAAATTCTTCTATCTATATAGAGAGAACAGAGTGAAACCTAAAAATAAAAACTGCTACTGTAAAAGAACGCTTCAACCTAGAAGAACAAAATTTGGTGAGTCATGTGGGATTTGTGTGCTTGTCATTACCACCACGTATCATCCAGATTGGGTGAAAAAATATTTGCTGGTATTTCGGAAACTCGTAATTTCTTGGAAGCTTGGCAACCCCTCTCTATGAAAGTGCTTTTCCACAGTCTCTGCTTAGGGCTACCTGAAGAGGAAACAAATCGTAGAGACAAAACTGAGAACTACTTTTTTGTCAAGTTTCAAAGAGCTACTACAAACCCTGTTGGATTTAGAGTTCCAAATTCATTTATCTATATAGGAGAGAACGGAGGGAAACCTAAAAATATAAACTGCCACTGTATAAGAACGCTTCAAACAAGAAGAACAAAATTTGGTGAGTCAAGTTGGATTTGTGTACCGATCATTACCACCAACTATCATCAAGATTGGGTGAAAAAATATTTGCTGGTATTTCTGAAACTCGTAATTTCTTGGAAGCTTGGCAACCCCTCTCAATGAAAGTGCTTTTCCACAGTCTCTGCTTAGGGCTACCTGAAGAGGAAACAAATCATAGAGACAAAACTGAGAACTACTTTTTTTGTCAAGTTTCAAAGAGCTACTACAAACCATGTTGGATTTAGAGTTCCAAATTCATTTATCTATATAGGAGAGAACAGAGGGAAACCTAAAAATATAAACTGCCACTGTATAAGAACCCTTCAAACTAGAAGAACAAAATTTGGTGAGTCAAGTGGGAAATGTGTACCGATCATTACCACCAAGTATCATCAAGATTGGGTGAAATAATATTTGCTGGTATTTCGGAAACTCGTTTTTTTTTAGTAGCTTGGCAACCACACTCAATGAAAGTGTTTTTCCACAGTCTGTGCCTAGGGCTACTTAAAGAGGAAACAAACCATAGAGAAAAAACTGAGAACTACATTACTTTGTCAAGTTTCAAAGAGCTACTTCAAACCATGTTGAATTTAGTGTTGCAAATTCATCTATCTATATAAGAGAGAACAGAGTGAAACCTACATATAAAAACTGTGACTGAAGACGAACGCTTCAACCTAGAAGAAAGAACTTTGATGAGCCAAGTGGAATATGTGTACTGATCATTACCACCAACTATCATCAAGATTGGGTGAAAAAATATTTGCTGGTATTTCGGAAACTCGTTATTTCTAAGAAGCTTGGCAACCCCTCTCAATGAAATTTCTTTTCCACAGTCTGTGCCTAGGGTTACTTGAAGAGGAAACAAACCAGAGAGACAAAACTGTGAACTCCTTTATTTTGTCATGTTTCAGAGAGCTGCTACAAACCATGTTGGATTTAGAGTTCCAAATTAATCTATCTATGTATATAGGAGAGAACAGAGGGAAACCTAAAAATATAAACTGCTACTGTAAACGAACGCTTCAAACTACAAGAACAAAATTTGGTGAGTCAAGTTGGATTTGTGTACCGATCATTACCACCAACTATCATCAAGATTGGGTGAAAAAATATTTGCTGGTATTTCGGAAACTCGATATTTCTTGGAAGCTTGGCAACCCCTTTCAATTCAAATGCTTTACGACAGTCTGTGCCTAGGGCTACTTGAAGAGGAAAGAAACCATAGCAACAAAACTGAGAACTACTTTATTTTGTCAAGTTTCAAAGAGCCACTACAAACCATGTTGGATTTAGAGTTAGAAATTCATCTATCTATATAGGAGAGATCAGAGTGAAACCTAAATATAAAAACCACTACTGTAGACGGACGCTTAAACCTAGAAGAACCAAATTTGGTGAGCCAAGTGGGATTTGTGGACTGATCATTACCACCAAGTATCATCAAGATTGGGTGAAAAAATATTTGCTGGTATTTCGGAAACTCATAATTTCTTGGAAGCTTGGCAACCCCTCTCAATGAAAGTGCTTTTCCACAGTCTCAGCATAGGGCTACTTGAAGAAGAAACAAACCATAGAGAGAAAACTGAGAACACCTTTATTTTGTCAAGATTCAAAGAGCTACTACAAACCATGTTGTATTTAGAGTTCCAAATTCATCTATCTATATAGGAGAGAACAAAGTGAAACCTAAAAATAAAAACTGCTACTGTAAACGAACGCTTCAACCTAGAAGAACAAAATTTGGTGAGCCAAGTGAGATTTGTGTACTTGTCATTACCACCACGTATCATCAAGATTGAGTGAAAAAATATTTGCTGGTATTTCGGAAACTCGTAATTTCTTGGAAGATTGGCAACCCCTTTCAATGAAAGTGCTTTTCCCCAGTCTCTGCTTAGCGCTACTTGAAGAGGAAACAAATCATAGAGACAAAACTGAGAACTCCTTTATTTTCTCAAGTTTCAAAGAGCTACTACAAACCATGTTGGATTTAGAGTTCCAAATTCATCTATCTGTATAGGAGAGAAGAAAGTGAAACCTAAAAATATAAACAGCTACTGTATCCGAACGCTTCAACCTAGAAGAACAAAACTTGGGGAGCCAAGTGAGATTTGTGTACTTGTCATTACCACCACGTATCATCAAGATTGAGTGAAAAAATATTTGCTGGTATTTCGGAAACTCGTAATTTCTTAAAAGCTTGGCAACCCCTTTCAATGAAAGTGCTTTTCCACATTCTCTAATTAGGGCTACTAGAAGAGGAAACAAATCATAGAGACAAAACTGAGAACTCCTTTATTTCCTCTAGTTTCAAAGAGCTAATACAAACCATGTTGAATTTAGAGTTCCAAATTCATCTATCTATGTATATAGGAGAGAACAGAGGGAAACCTAAAATTATAAACTGCTACTGTAAATGAACGCTTCAAACTACAAGAACAAAATTTGGTGAGTCAAGTGGGATTTGTGTACCGATCATTACCACCAACTATCATCAAGATTATGTGAAAAAATATTTGCTGGGTATTTCGAAAACTCTTTATTTCTTGGAAGCATAGCAACATTTTTCAATGAAAGTGCTTTTCCACAGACTGTGCCTAGGGCTAATTGAAAAGGAAACAAACCAAAGAGACAAAACTGAGAACTCCTTTATTTTGTCAAGTTTCAAAGAGCTACAACAAACCATGTTGGATTCAGAGTTCCAAATTTATCTATCTATATCGGAGAGAACAGAGGGAAACCTAAATATTATAACTGCTACTGTAGACGTACGCTTCAACCTAGAAGAACAAAATTTTGGTGAGCCACGTGGGATTTGTGTACTGATCATTACCACCAGGTATCATCAAGATTTTGTGAAAAAATATTTGCTTGTATTTTGGAAACTCGTTATTTTCTTAGAAGCTTGGCAACCCCTCTCATTAAAACTGCTTTTCCACAGTCTGTGCCTAGGGCTACTTAAAGAGGAAACAAACCATAGAGACAAAACTGAGAACTCCTTTATTTTGTCAAGTTTCAAAGAGCTACTACAAACCATGTTGGATTTAGAGTTCCAAATTCATCTATCTATATAGGAGAGACCAGAGTGAAACCAAAATATAAAAACTGCTACTGTAGACGAACGCTTGAACCGAGAAGAACAAAATTTGGTAAGCCAAGTGGGATTTGTGTAATGATCATTACCACCAAGTATCATCAAGATTGGGTGAAAAAATATTTGCTGGTATTTCAGAAACTCGTTATTTCGTAGAAGCTTGGAAACCCCTCTCAATGAAAGTGCTTTTCCACAGTCTCTGCCTAGGGCTACTTGAAGAAGAAGCAAACCATAGAGACAAAACTGAGAACTTCTTTATTTTGTCAAGTTTCAAAGAGCTACTACAAACCATGTTGGATTTAGAGTTCCAAATTCATCTATCTATATAAGAGAGAACAGAGTGAAACCTACATATAAAAACTGCTACTGTAAACGAGCTACAACCTAGAAGAACAAATTTGGTGAGCCAAGTGAGATTTGTGTACTTGTCATTACCACCACGTATCATCAAGATTGAATGAAAAAAATATTTGCTGGTATTACGGAAACTCGTAATTTCGTGGAAGCTTGGCAACCCCTTTCAATGAAAGTGCTTTTCCACAGTCTCTGCTTAGGGCTACTTGAAGATGAAACAAATCATTGAGACAAAACTGAGAACTCCTTTATTTTGTCAAGTTTCAAAGAGCTACTACAAACTATGTTGGATTTAGAGTTCCAAATTCATCTATCTATGTAGGAGAGAACAGAGTGAAACCTAAATATAAAAACTGCTACTGTAGACGAACGCTGAAACCTAGAACAAAACTTGGTGAGCCAAGTGGGATTTGTGTACTTATCATTACCACCAAGTATCATCAATATTGGGTGAAAATATATTTGCTGGTATTTCAGAAACTCATTATTTCTTAGAAGCTTGGCAACCCCTCTCAATGAAAATGCTTTTCCACAGTCTTTGTCTAGGGCTACTAGAAGAGGAAACAAACCACAAAGACAAAACTGATAACTCCTTTATGCTGTCAAGTTTCAATGTGCTACTACAAACCATGTTGGATTTAGAGGTCCAAATTCATCTATCTATACAGGAGAGAAGAGTGAAACCTAAAAATAAAAACTGCTACTGTAAACGAACTCTTCAACCGAGAAGAACAAAATTTGGTGAGTCATGTGGGATTTGTGTGCTTGTCATTACCACCACGTATCATCCAGATTGGGTGAAAAAATATTTGCTGGTATTTCAGAAACTCGAAATTTCTTGGAAGCTTGGCAACCCCTTTCAAGGAAAGTGCTCTTCCACAGTCTCTGCTTAGGGCTACTTGAAGTGGAAACAAATCATAGAGACAAAACTGAGAACTATATTTTGTCAAGTTTCAAAAAGCTCCTACAAACCATGTTGGATTTAGAGTTAAAATTTCATTTATCTATATAGGATAGAACAGAGGGAAACCTAAAAATATAAACTGCTACTGTATACGAACGCTTCAAACTAGAAGAACAAAATTTGGTGAGTCAAGTGGGAAATGTGTACCGATCATTACCACCAAGTTTCATCAAGTATGTGTGAAAAAATATTTGCTGGTATTTCGGAAACTAGTTATTTCTTGGAAGCTTGGCAACCCCTTTCAATGAAAGTGCTTTTCCACAGTCTGTGCCTTGGGCTACTTGAAGAGGAAACAAACCATAGAAACAGAATTGAGAACTACTTTATTTTGTCATTTTTCAAAGAGCTACTTCAAACCATGTTGGATTTAGAGTTAGAAATTCATCTATCTATATAGGAGAGAAGAGAGTAAAACCTACATATAAAAACTGGTACTGTAGACGAACGCTTCAACCTAGAAGAACACAATTTGGTGAGCCAAGTGGGATTTGTGTACTGATCATTACCACCACGTATCATCAAGATTGGGTGAAAAAATATTTGCTGGTGTTTCAGAAACTCGTTATTTTTTAGAAGATTGGCACCCCCTCTCAATGAAAGTGCTTTTCCACAGTCTGTGCCTAGGGCTACTTAACGAGGAAACAAACCATAGAGAAAAAACTGAGAACTACATTATTTTGTCAAGTTTCAAAGAGCTACTTCAAGCCATGTTGAATTTAGTGTTGCAAATTTATCTATCTATATAAGAGAGAACAGAGTGAAACCTACAAATAAAAACTGTGACTGTAGACGAACGCTTCATCCTAGAAGAACGAACTTTGATGAGCCAAGTGGGATATGTGTCCTGATCATTACCACCAAATATTATCAAGAGTGGGTGAAAAAATATTTGCTGGTATTTCGGAAACTCGTTATTTCTTAGAAGCTTGGCAACCCCTCTCAATGAAATTTCTTTTCCACAGTCTGTGCCTAGGATTAATTGAAGAGGAAACAAACCAGAGAGACAAAACTGTGAACTACTTTATTTTGTCAAGTTTCAAAGAGCTACTACAAACCATGTTGGATTTAGAGTTCCACATTAATCAACCTATATAGGAGAGAACAGAGGGAAACCTAAATATAGAAACTGCTACTGTAGACGAATGCTTGAACGTAGAAGAACAAAATTTGGTGAGCCAAGTGGGATTTGTGTACTGATCATTACCACCAGGTATCCTCAGGATTGGGTGAAAAAATATTTGCTGGTATTTCAGAAACTCGTTATTTCTTAGAAGCTTGGCAACCCCTCTCAATGAAAGTGCTCTTCCACAGTCTGTGCCTAGGGCAACTTGAAGAACACACAAACCATAGGGAAAAACCTGAGAACTCCTTTATTTTTTCAAGTTTCAAAGAGCTACTACAAACCATGTTGGATTTAGAGTTCCAATTTCATCTATCTATATAGGATAGAACAAAGTGAAACCTAAAAATAAAAACTGCTACTGTAAACGAAAGCTTCAACCTAGAAGAACAAAATTTGGTGAGCCAAGTGAGATTTGTGTACTTGTCATTACCACCATGTATCATCAAGTTTGAATGAAAAAATATTTGCTGGTATTTCGGAAACTCGTAATTTCTTGGAGGCTTGGCAATCCCTTTCAATGAAAGTGCTTTTCCACAGTCTCTGCATAGGGCTACTTGAAGAGGAAACAAATCATTGAGACAAAACTGAGAACTACTTTATTTTCTCAAGTTTCAAAGAGCTACTACAAACCATGTTGGATTTAAGTTCCAAATTCATCTATCTATATAGGAGAGAACAGAGGGAAACCTAAAAATATAAACTGCTACTGTAAATGAACGCTTCAAACTAGAAGAACAAAATTTGGTGACTCAAGTGGGATTTGTGTACTGATCATTACCACCAAGTATCATCAAGATTGGGTGAAGAAATATTTGCTTGTTTTTCGGAAACTCGTTATTTCTTGGAAGCTTAGGAACCTTTTTCAATGAAAGTGCTTTTCCACACTCTTTGCCTAGGGCTACTTGAAGAGGAAACAAAACATAGAGACAAAACTGATACCTCCTTTATTTTGTCAAGTTTCAAAGAGCTACTACAAACCATGTTGGATTTAGAGGTCCAAATTCTTCTATCTATATAGAGAGAACAGAGTGAAACCTAAAAATAAAAACTGCTACTGTAAAAGAACGCTTCAACCTAGAAGAACAAAATTTGGTGAGTCATGTGGGATTTGTGTGCTTGTCATTACCACCACGTATCATCCAGATTGGGTGAAAAAATATTTGCTGGTATTTCGGAAACTCGTAATTTCTTGGAAGCTTGGCAACCCCTCTCTATGAAAGTGCTTTTCCACAGTCTCTGCTTAGGGCTACCTGAAGAGGAAACAAATCGTAGAGACAAAACTGAGAACTACTTTTTTGTCAAGTTTCAAAGAGCTACTACAAACCCTGTTGGATTTAGAGTTCCAAATTCATTTATCTATATAGGAGAGAACGGAGGGAAACCTAAAAATATAAACTGCCACTGTATAAGAACGCTTCAAACAAGAAGAACAAAATTTGGTGAGTCAAGTTGGATTTGTGTACCGATCATTACCACCAACTATCATCAAGATTGGGTGAAAAAATATTTGCTGGTATTTCTGAAACTCGTAATTTCTTGGAAGCTTGGCAACCCCTCTCAATGAAAGTGCTTTTCCACAGTCTCTGCTTAGGGCTACCTGCAGAGGAAACAAATCATAGAGACAAAACTGAGAACTACTTTTTTTGTCAAGTTTCAAAGAGCTACTACAAACCATGTTGGATTTAGAGTTCCAAATTCATTTATCTATATAGGAGAGAACAGAGGGAAACCTAAAAATATAAACTGCCACTGTATAAGAACCCTTCAAACTAGAAGAACAAAATTTGGTGAGTCAAGTGGGAAATGTGTACCGATCATTACCACCAAGTATCATCAAGATTGGGTGAAATAATATTTGCTGGTATTTCGGAAACTCGTTTTTTTTTAGTAGCTTGGCAACCACACTCAATGAAAGTGTTTTTCCACAGTCTGTGCCTAGGGCTACTTAAAGAGGAAACAAACCATAGAGAAAAAACTGAGAACTACATTACTTTGTCAAGTTTCAAAGAGCTACTTCAAACCATGTTGAATTTAGTGTTGCAAATTCATCTATCTATATAAGAGAGAACAGAGTGAAACCTACATATAAAAACTGTGACTGAAGACGAACGCTTCAACCTAGAAGAACGAACTTTGATGAGCCAAGTGGAATATGTGTACTGATCATTACCACCAACTATCATCAAGATTGGGTGAAAAAATATTTGCTGGTATTTCGGAAACTCGTTATTTCTAAGAAGCTTGGCAACCCCTCTCAATGAAATTTCTTTTCCACAGTCTGTGCCTAGGGTTACTTGAAGAGGAAACAAACCAGAGAGACAAAACTGTGAACTCCTTTATTTTGTCATGTTTCAGAGAGCTGCTACAAACCATGTTGGATTTAGAGTTCCAAATTAATCTATCTATGTATATAGGAGAGAACAGAGGGAAACCTAAAAATATAAACTGCTACTGTAAACGAACGCTTCAAACTACAAGAACAAAATTTGGTGAGTCAAGTTGGATTTGTGTACCGATCATTACCACCAACTATCATCAAGATTGGGTGAAAAAATATTTGCTGGTATTTCGGAAACTCGATATTTCTTGGAAGCTTGGCAACCCCTTTCAATTCAAATGCTTTACGACAGTCTGTGCCTAGGGCTACTTGAAGAGGAAAGAAACCATAGCAACAAAACTGAGAACTACTTTATTTTGTCAAGTTTCAAAGAGCCACTACAAACCATGTTGGATTTAGAGTTAGAAATTCATCTATCTATATAGGAGAGATCAGAGTGAAACCTAAATATAAAAACCACTACTGTAGACGGACGCTTAAACCTAGAAGAACCAAATTTGGTGAGCCAAGTGGGATTTGTGGACTGATCATTACCACCAAGTATCATCAAGATTGGGTGAAAAATATTTGCTGGTATTTCGGAAACTCATAATTTCTTGGAAGCTTGGCAACCCCTCTCAATGAAAGTGCTTTTCCACAGTCTCTGCATAGGGCTACTTGAAGAAGAAACAAACCATAGAGAGAAAACTGAGAACACCTTTATTTTGTCAAGATTCAAAGAGCTACTACAAACCATGTTGTATTTAGAGTTCCAAATTCATCTATCTATATAGGAGAGAACAAAGTGAAACCTAAAAATAAAAACTGCTACTGTAAACGAACGCTTCAACCTAGAAGAACAAAATTTGGTGAGCCAAGTGAGATTTGTGTACTTGTCATTACCACCACGTATCATCAAGATTGAGTGAAAAAATATTTGCTGGTATTTCGGAAACTCGTAATTTCTTGGAAGATTGGCAACCCCTTTCAATGAAAGTGCTTTTCCCCAGTCTCTGCTTAGCGCTACTTGAAGAGGAAACAAATCATAGAGACAAAACTGAGAACTCCTTTATTTTCTCAAGTTTCAAAGAGCTACTACAAACCATGTTGGATTTAGAGTTCCAAATTCATCTATCTGTATAGGAGAGAAGAAAGTGAAACCTAAAAATATAAACAGCTACTGTATCCGAACGCTTCAACCTAGAAGAACAAAACTTGGGGAGCCAAGTGAGATTTGTGTACTTGTCATTACCACCACGTATCATCAAGATTGAGTGAAAAAATATTTGCTGGTATTTCGGAAACTCGTAATTTCTTAAAAGCTTGGCAACCCCTTTCAATGAAAGTGCTTTTCCACATTCTCTAATTAGGGCTACTAGAAGAGGAAACAAATCATAGAGACAAAACTGAGAACTCCTTTATTTCCTCTAGTTTCAAAGAGCTAATACAAACCATGTTGAATTTAGAGTTCCAAATTCATCTATCTATGTATATAGGAGAGAACAGAGGGAAACCTAAAATTATAAACTGCTACTGTAAATGAACGCTTCAAACTACAAGAACAAAATTTGGTGAGTCAAGTGGGATTTGTGTACCGATCATTACCACCAACTATCATCAAGATTATGTGAAAAAATATTTGCTGGTATTTCGAAAACTCTTTATTTCTTGGAAGCATAGCAACATTTTTCAATGAAAGTGCTTTTCCACAGACTGTGCCTAGGGCTAATTGAAAAGGAAACAAACCAAAGAGACAAAACTGAGAACTCCTTTATTTTGTCAAGTTTCAAAGAGCTACTACAAACCATGTTGGATTCAGAGTTCCAAATTTATCTATCTATATCGGAGAGAACAGAGGGAAACCTAAATATTATAACTGCTACTGTAGACGTACGCTTCAACCTAGAAGAACAAAATTTGGTGAGCCACGTGGGATTTGTGTACTGATCATTACCACCAGGTATCATCAAGATTTTGTGAAAAAATATTTGCTTGTATTTCGGAAACTCGTTATTTCTTAGAAGCTTGGCAACCCCTCTCATTAAAACTGCTTTTCCACAGTCTGTGCCTAGGGCTACTTAAAGAGGAAACAAACCATAGAGACAAAACTGAGAACTCCTTTATTTTGTCAAGTTTCAAAGAGCTACTACAAACCATGTTGGATTTAGTGTTCCAAATTCATCTATCTATATAGGAGAGACCAGAGTGAAACCAAAATATAAAAACTGCTACTGTAGACGAACGCTTGAACCGAGAAGAACAAAATTTGGTAAGCCAAGTGGGATTTGTGTAATGATCATTACCACCAAGTATCATCAAGATTGGGTGAAAAAATATTTGCTGGTATTTCAGAAACTCGTTATTTCGTAGAAGCTTGGAAACCCCTCTCAATGAAAGTGCTTTTCCACAGTCTCTGCCTAGGGCTACTTGAAGAAGAAGCAAACCATAGAGACAAAACTGAGAACTTCTTTATTTTGTCAAGTTTCAAAGAGCTACTACAAACCATGTTGGATTTAGAGTTCCAAATTCATCTATCTATATAAGAGAGAACAGAGTGAAACCTACATATAAAAACTGCTACTGTAAACGAGCTACAACCTAGAAGAACAAATTTGGTGAGCCAAGTGAGATTTGTGTACTTGTCATTACCACCACGTATCATCAAGATTGAATGAAAAAAATATTTGCTGGTATTACGGAAACTCGTAATTTCGTGGAAGCTTGGCAACCCCTTTCAATGAAAGTGCTTTTCCACAGTCTCTGCTTAGGGCTACTTGAAGATGAAACAAATCATTGAGACAAAACTGAGAACTCCTTTATTTTGTCAAGTTTCAAAGAGCTACTACAAACTATGTTGGATTTAGAGTTCCAAATTCATCTATCTATGTAGGAGAGAACAGAGTGAAACCTAAATATAAAAACTGCTACTGTAGACGAACGCTGAAACCTAGAACAAAACTTGGTGAGCCAAGTGGGATTTGTGTACTTATCATTACCACCAAGTATCATCAATATTGGGTGAAAATATATTTGCTGGTATTTCAGAAACTCATTATTTCTTAGAAGCTTGGCAACCCCTCTCAATGAAAATGCTTTTCCACAGTCTTTGTCTAGGGCTACTAGAAGAGGAAACAAACCACAAAGACAAAACTGATAACTCCTTTATGCTGTCAAGTTTCAATGTGCTACTACAAACCATGTTGGATTTAGAGGTCCAAATTCATCTATCTATACAGGAGAGAAGAGTGAAACCTAAAAATAAAAACTGCTACTGTAAACGAACTCTTCAACCGAGAAGAACAAAATTTGGTGAGTCATGTGGGATTTGTGTGCTTGTCATTACCACCACGTATCATCCAGATTGGGTGAAAAAATATTTGCTGGTATTTCAGAAACTCGAAATTTCTTGGAAGCTTGGCAACCCCTTTCAAGGAAAGTGCTCTTCCACAGTCTCTGCTTAGGGCTACTTGAAGTGGAAACAAATCATAGAGACAAAACTGAGAACTATATTTTGTCAAGTTTCAAAAAGCTACTACAAACCATGTTGGATTTAGAGTTAAAATTTCATTTATCTATATAGGATAGAACAGAGGGAAACCTAAAAATATAAACTGCTACTGTATACGAACGCTTCAAACTAGAAGAACAAAATTTGGTGAGTCAAGTGGGAAATGTGTACCGATCATTACCACCAAGTTTCATCAAGTATGTGTGAAAAAATATTTGCTGGTATTTCGGAAACTAGTTATTTCTTGGAAGCTTGGCAACCCCTTTCAATGAAAGTGCTTTTCCACAGTCTGTGCCTTGGGCTACTTGAAGAGGAAACAAACCATAGAAACAGAATTGAGAACTACTTTATTTTGTCATTTTTCAAAGAGCTACTTCAAACCATGTTGGATTTAGAGTTAGAAATTCATCTATCTATATAGGAGAGAAGAGAGTAAAACCTACATATAAAAACTGGTACTGTAGACGAACGCTTCAACCTAGAAGAACACAATTTGGTGAGCCAAGTGGGATTTGTGTACTGATCATTACCACCACGTATCATCAAGATTGGGTGAAAAAATATTTGCTGGTGTTTCGGAAACTCGTTATTTTTTAGAAGATTGGCACCCCCTCTCAATGAAAGTGCTTTTCCACAGTCTGTGCCTAGGGCTACTTAACGAGGAAAAAAACCATAGAGAAAAAACTGAGAACTACATTATTTTGTCAAGTTTCAAAGAGCTACTTCAAGCCATGTTGAATTTAGTGTTGCAAATTTATCTATCTATATAAGAGAGAACAGAGTGAAACCTACAAATAAAAACTGTGACTGTAGACGAACGCTTCATCCTAGAAGAACGAACTTTGATGAGCCAAGTGGGATATGTGTCCTGATCATTACCACCAAATATTATCAAGAGTGGGTGAAAAAATATTTGCTGGTATTTCGGAAACTCGTTATTTCTTAGAAGCTTGGCAACCCCTCTCAATGAAATTTCTTTTCCACAGTCTGTGCCTAGGATTAATTGAAGAGGAAACAAACCAGAGAGACAAAACTGTGAACTACTTTATTTTGTCAAGTTTCAAAGAGCTACTACAAACCATGTTGGATTTAGAGTTCCACATTAATCAACCTATATAGGAGAGAACAGAGGGAAACCTAAATATAGAAACTGCTACTGTAGACGAATGCTTGAACGTAGAAGAACAAAATTTGGTGAGCCAAGTGGGATTTGTGTACTGATCATTACCACCACGTATCCTCAGGATTGGGTGAAAAAATATTTGCTGGTATTTCAGAAACTCGTTATTTCTTAGAAGCTTGGCAACCCCTCT
Organism: Callospermophilus lateralis; assembly: GCF_048772815.1. Taxonomy (NCBI): domain Eukaryota; kingdom Metazoa; phylum Chordata; class Mammalia; order Rodentia; family Sciuridae; genus Callospermophilus; species Callospermophilus lateralis. Next base: position 10,531 of record NW_027511155.1, on the reverse strand, counting down.
CAATGAAAGTGCTCTTCCACAGTCTGTGCCTAGGGCAACTTGAAGAACACACAAACCATAGGGAAAAAACTGAGAACTCCTTTATTTTTTCAAGTTTCAAAGAGCTACTACAAACCATGTTGGATTTAGAGTTCCAATTTCATCTATCTATATAGGATAGAACAAAGTGAAACCTAAATATAAAAACTGCTACTGTAAACGAAAGCTTCAACCTAGAAGAACAAAATTTGGTGAGCCAAGTGAGATTTGTGTACTTGTCATTACCACCATGTATCATCAAGTTTGAATGAAAAAATATTTCCTGGTATTTCGGAAACTCGTAATTTCTTGGAGGCTTGGCAATCCCTTTCAATGAAAGTGCTTTTCCACAGTCTCTGCATAGGGCTACTTGAAGAGGAAACAAATCATTGAGACAAAACTGAGAACTACTTTATTTTCTCAAGTTTCAAAGAGCTACTACAAACCATGTTGGATTTAAGTTCCAAATTCATCTATCTATATAGGAGAGAACAGAGGGAAACCTAAAAATATAAACTGCTACTGTAAATGAACGCTTCAAACTAGAAGAACAAAATTTGGTGACTCAAGTGGGATTTGTGTACTGATCATTACCACCAAGTATCATCAAGATTGGGTGAAGAAATATTTGCTTGTTTTTCGGAAACTCGTTATTTCTTGGAAGCTTAGGAACCTTTTTCAATGAAAGTGCTTTTCCACACTCTTTGCCTAGGGCTACTTGAAGAGGAAACAAAACATAGAGACAAAACTGATACCTCCTTTATTTTGTCAAGTTTCAAAGAGCTACTACAAACCATGTTGGATTTAGAGGTCCAAATTCTTCTATCTATATAGAGAGAACAGAGTGAAACCTAAAAATAAAAACTGCTACTGTAAAAGAACGCTTCAACATAGAAGAACAAAATTTGGTGAGTCATGTGGGATTTGTGTGCTTGTCATTACCACCACGTATCATCCAGATTGGGTGAAAAAATATTTGCTGGTATTTCGGAAACTCGTAATTTCTTGGAAGCTTGGCAACCCCTCTCTATGAAAGTGCTTTTCCACAGTCTCTGCTTAGGGCTACCTGAAGAGGAAACAAATCATAGAGACAAAACTGAGAACTACTTTTTTGTCAAGTTTCAAAGAGCTACTACAAACCCTGTTGGATTTAGAGTTCCAAATTCATTTATCTATATAGGAGAGAACAGAGGGAAACCTAAAAATATAAACTGCCACTGTATAAGAACCCTTCAAACTAGAAGAACAAAATTTGGTGAGTCAAGTGGGAAATGTGTACCGATCATTACCACCAAGTATCATCAAGATTGGGTGAAATAATATTTGCTGGTATTTCGGAAACTCGTTTTTTTTTAGCAGCTTGGCAACCCCTCTCAATGAAAGTGTTTTTCCACAGTCTGTGCCTAGGGCTACTTAAAGAGGAAACAAACCATAGAGAAAAAACTGAGAACTACATTACTTTGTCAAGTTTCAAAGAGCTACTTCAAACCATGTTGAATTTAGTGTGGCAAAATCATATATCTATATAAGAGAGAACAGAGTGAAACCTACATATAAAAACTGTGACTGAAGACGAACGCTTCAACCTAGAAGAACGAACTTTGATGAGCCAAGTGGGATATGTGTACTGATCATTACCACCAAGTATCATCAAGATTGGGTGAAAAAATATTTGCTGGTATTTCGGAAACTCGTTATTTCTAAGAAGCTTGGCAACCCCTCTCAATGAAATTTCTTTTCCACAGTCTGTGCCTAGGGTTACTTGAAGAGGAAACAAACCAGAGAGACAAAACTGTGAACTCCTTTATTTTGTCATGTTTCAGAGAGCTGCTACAAACCATGTTGGATTTAGAGTTCCAAATTAATCTATCTATGTATATAGGAGAGAACAGAGGGAAACCTAAAAATATAAACTGCTACTGTAAACGAACGCTTCAAACTACAAGAACAAAATTTGGTGAGTCAAGTTGGATTTGTGTACCGATCATTACCACCAACTATCATCAAGATTGGGTGAAAAAATATTTGCTGGTATTTCGGAAACTCGATATTTCTTGGAAGCTTGGCAACCCTTTTCAATTCAAATGCTTTACGACAGTCTGTGCCTAGGGCTACTTGAAGAGGAAAGAAACCATAGCAACAAAACTGAGAACTACTTTATTTTGTCAAGTTTCAAAGAGCCACTACAAACCATGTGGGTTTAGAGTTCCAAATTCATCTATCTATATAGGAGAGATCAGAGTGAAACCTAAATATAAAAACCACTACTGTAGACGGACGCTTAAACCTAGAAGAACAAAATTTGGTGAGCCAAGTGGGATTTGTGGACTGATCATTACCACCATGTATCATCAAGATTGGGTGAAAAAATATTTGCTGGTGTTTCGGAAACTCATAATTTCTTGGAAGCTTGGCAACCCCTCTCAATGAAAGTGCTTTTCCACAGTCTCTGCATAGGGCTACTTGAAGAAGAAACAAACCATAGAGAGAAAACTGAGAACACCTTTATTTTGTCAAGATTCAAAGAGCTACTGCAAACCATGTTGGATTTAGAGTTCCAAATTCATCTATCTATATAGGAGAGAACAAAGTGAAACCTAAAAATAAAAACTGCTACTGTAAACGAACGCTTCAACCTAGAAGAACAAAATTTGGTGAGCCAAGTGAGATTTGTGTACTTGTCATTAATACCACGTATCATCAAGATTGAGTGAAAAAATATTTGCTGGTATTTCGGAAACTCGTAATTTCTTGGAAGATTGGCAACCCCTTTTAATGAAAGTGCTTTTCCCCAGTCTCTGCTTAGCGCTACTTGAAGAGGAAACAAATCATAGAGACAAAACTGAGAACTCCTTTATTTTCTCAAGTTTCAAAGAGCTACTACAAACCATGTTGGATTTAGAGTTCCAAATTCATGTATCTGTATAGGAGAGAAGAAAGTGAAACCTAAAAATATAAACAGCTACTGTATCCGAACGCTTCAACCTAGAAGAACAAAACTTGGGGAGCCAAGTGAGATTTGTGTACTTGTCATTACCACCACGTATCATCAAGATTGAGTGAAAAAATATTTGCTGGTATTTCGGAAACTCGTAATTTCTTGGAAGCTTGGCAACACCTTTCAATGAAAGTGCTTTTCCACATTCTCTAATTAGGGCTACTAGAAGAGGAAACAAATCATAGAGACAAAACTGAGAACTCCATTATTTCCTCTAGTTTCAAAGAGCTACTACAAACCATGTTGAATTTAGAGTTCCAAATTCATCTATCCATGTATATAGGAGAGAACAGAGGGAAACCTAAAATTATAAACTGCTACTGTAAATGAACGCTTCAAACTACAAGAACAAAATTTGGTGAGTCAAGTGGGATTTGTGTACCGATCATTACCACCAACTATCATCAAGATTATGTGAAAAAATATTTGCTGGTATTTCGGAAACTCGTTATTTCTTGGAAGCATAGCAACATTTTTCAATGAAAGTGCTTTTCCACAGACTGTGCCTAGGGCTAATTGAAAAGGAAACAAACCAAAAAGACAAAACTGAGAACTCCTTTATTTTGTCAAGTTTCAAAGAGCTACTACAAACCATGTTGGATTCAGAGTTCCAAATTTATCTATCTATATAGGAGAGAACAGAGGGAAACATAAATATTATAACTGCTACGGTAGACGTACGCTTCAACCTAGAAGAACAAAATTTGGTGAGCGACGTGGGATTTGTGTACTGATCATTACCACCAGGTATCATCAAGATTTTGTGAAAAATATTTGCTTGTATTTCGGAAACTCGTTATTTCTTAGAAGCTTGGCAACCCCTCTCATTAAAACTGCTTTTCCACAGTCTGTGCCTAGGGCTACTTAAAGAGGAAACAAACCATAGAGACAAAACTGAGAACTCCTTTATTTTGTCAAGTTTCAAAGAGCTACTACAAACCATGTTGGATTTAGAGTTCCAAATTCATCTATCTATATAGGAGAGACCAGAGTGAAACCAAAATATAAAAACTGCTACTGTAGACGAACGCTTGAACCGAGAAGAACAAAATTTGGTAAGCCAAGTGGGATTTGTGTAATGATCATTACCACCAAGTATCATCAAGATTGGGTGAAAAAATATTTGCTGGTATTTCAGAAACTCGTTATTTCTTAGAAGCTTGGAAACCCCTCTCAATGAAAGTGCTTTTCCACAGTCTCTGCCTAGGGCTACTTGAAGAAGAAACAAACCATAGAGACAAAACTGAGAACTTCTTTATTTTGTCAAGTTTCAAAGAGCTATTACAAACCATGTTGGATTTAGAGTTCCAAATTCATCTATCTATATAAGAGAGAACAGAGTGAAACCTACATATAAAAACTGCTACTGTAAACGAGCTACAACCTAGAAGAACAAATTTGGTGAGCCAAGTGAGATTTGTGTACTTGTCATTACCACCACGTATCATCAAGATTGAATGAAAAAAATATTTGCTGGTATTTCGGAAACTCGTAATTTCTTGGAAGCTTGGCAACCCCTTTCAATGAAAGTGCTTTTCCACAGTCTCTGGTTAGGGCTACTTGAAGCGGAAACAAATCATAGAGACAAAACTGAGAACTCCTTTATTTTGTCAAGTTTCAAAGAGCTACTACAAACCATGTTGGATTTAGAGTTCCAAATTCATCTATCTATATAGGAGAGAACAGAGTAAAACCTAAAATTACAATCTGCTACTGTAAACAAACGCTTCAAACTAGCAGAACAAAATTTGGTTAGTCAAGTGGGATTTGTGTACCGATCATTACCACCAAGTATCATCAAGATTGGGTGAAAAAATATTTGCTGGTATTTCGGAAACTCGTTATTTCTTTGAAGTTTTGCAACCCCTATCAATGAAAGTGCTTTTCCACAGTCTCTGCTTAGGGCTACTTGAAGAAGAAACAAATCATTGAGACAAAACTGAGAACTCCTTTATTTTGTCAAGTTTCAAAGAGCTACTACAAACCATGTTGGATTTAGAGTTCCAAATTCATCTATCTATATAAGAGAGAACAGAGGGAAACCTAAAAATATAAACTGCTACTGTAAACGAATGCTTCAAACTAGAAGAACAAAATTTGGGGAGTCAAGTGTGATTTGTGTACCGATCATTACCACGAAGTATCATCAAATTGGGTGAAAAAATATTTGCTGGTATTTCGGAAACTCGATATTTCTTGGAAGCTTGGCAACCCCTTTCAATTCAAATGCTTTACAACAGTCTGTGCCTAAGGCTACGTGAAGAAGAAACAAACCATAGAGAAAAAACTGAGAACTTCTTTATTTTGTCAAGTTTCAAAGAGCTACTACAAACCATGTTGGATTTAGAGTTCCAAATTCATCTATATATATAAAAGAGAACAGAGTAAAACCTACATATAAAAACTGCTACTGTAGACGAACGCTTAAACCTAGAAGAACATAATTTGGTGAGCCAAGTGGGATGTGTACTGATCATTACCACCACGTATCATCAAGATTAAGTGAAAAATATATGCTGGTATTTCAGAAACTCGTTATTTTTTAGAAGCTTGGAAACCCCTCTCAACGAAAGTGCTTTTCCACAGTCTGTGCCTACAGCTACTTAAAGAGGAAACAAACCATAGAGAAAAAACTGAGAACTACATTATTTTGTCAAGTTTCAAAGAGTTACTTCAAACCATGTTGAATTTAGTGTTGCAAATTCATATATGTATATAAGAGAGAACAGAGTGAAACCTATATATAAAAACTGTGACTGTAGACGAACGCTTCAACCTAGAAGAACGAACTTTGATGAGCCAAGTGGGATATGTGTACTGATCATTACCACCAAGTATCATCAAGATTGGGTGAAAAAATATTTGCTGGTATTTCAGAAACACGTTATTTCTTAGAAGCTTGGCAAACCCTTTCAATGAAATGCTCTTCCACAGTCTGTGCCTAGGGCAACTTGAAGAAGAAACAAACCATAGGGAAAAAACTGAGAACTCCTTTATTTTGTTAAGTTTCAAAGAGCTACTACAAATAATGTTGGATTTAGAGTTCCAAATTCATCTATCGATATACGATAGAACAAAGTGAAACCTAAAAATAAAAACTGCTACTGTAAACGAAAGCTACAACCTAGAAGAACAAATTTGGTGAGCCAAGTGAGATTTGTGTACTTGTCATTACCACAACGTATCATCAAGATTGAATGAAAAAAATATTTGCTGGTATTTCGGAAACTCGTAATTTCTTGGAAGCTTGGCAACCCCTTTCAATGAAAGTGCTTTTCCACAGTCTGTGCTTAGGGCTACTTGAAGAGGAAACAAATCATAGAGAAAAAACTGAGAACTCCTTTATTTTGTCAAGTTTCAAAGAGCTAATACAAACCATGTTGGATTTAGAATTCCAAATTCATCTATCTATATAGGAGAGAACAGAGGGAAACCTAAAATTATAATCTGCTACTGTAAACAAACGCTTCAAACTAGAAGAACAAAATTTGGTTAGTCAAGTGGAATTTGTGTACCGATCATTACCACCAAGTATCATCAAGATTGGGTGAAAAAATATTTGCTGGTATTTCGGAAACTCGTTATTTCTTTGAAGTTTGGCAACCCCTATCAATGAAAGTGCTTTTCCACAGTCTCTGCTTAGGGCTACTTGAAGATGAAACAAATCATTGAGACAAAACTGAGAACTCCTTTATTTTGTCAAATTTCAAAGAGCTACTACAAACCATGTTTGATTTAGAGTTCCAAATTCATCTATCTATATAGGAGAGAACAGAGTGAAACCTAAATATAAAAACTGCTACTGTAGACGAACGCTGAAACCTAGAACAAAACTTGGTGAGCCAAGTGGGATTTGTGTACTTATCATTACCACCAAGTATCATCAATATTGGGTGAAAAAATATTTGCTGGTATTTCAGAAACTCATTATTTCTTAGAAGCTTGGCAACCCCTCTCAATGAAAATGCTTTTCCACAGTCTTTGCCTAGGGCTACTAGAACAGGAAACAAACCATAAAGACAAAACTGATAACTCCTTTATGTTGTCAAGTTTCAATGTGCCACTACAAACCATGTTTGATTTAGAGGTCAAAATTCATCTATCTATACAGGAGAGAACAGAGTGAAACCTAAAAATAAAAATTGCTACTGTAAACGAACGCTTCAACCGAGAAGTACAAAATTTGGTGAGTCATGTGGGATTTGTGTGCTTGTCATTACCACCACGTATCATCCAGATTGGGTGAAAAAATATTTGCTGGTATTTCGGAAACTCGTAATTTCTTGGAAGCTTGGCAACCCCTTTCAAGGAAAGTGCTCTTCCACAGTCTCTGCTTAGGGCTACTTGAAGTGGAAACAAATCATAGAGACAAAACTGAGAACTATATTTTGTCAAGTTTCAAAAAGCTACTACAAACCATGTTGGATTTAGAGTTAAAATTTCATTTATCTATATAGGATAGAACAGAGGGAAACCTAAAAATATAAACTGCTACTGTATACAAACGCTTCAAACTAGAAGAACAAAATTTGGTGAGTCAAGTGGGAAATGTGTACCGATCATTACCACCAAGTATTATCAAGTATGTGTGAAAAAATATTTGCTGGTATTTCGGAAACTCGTTATTTCTTAGAAGCTTGGCAACCCCTCTCATTAAAACTGCTTTTCCACAGTCTGTGCCTAGGGCTACTTAAAGAGGAAACAAACCATAGAGACAAAACTGAGAACTCCTTTATTTTGTCAAGTTTCAAAGAGCTACTACAAACCATGTTGGATTTAGAGTTCCAAATTCATCTATCTATATAGGAGAGACCAGAGTGAAACCAAAATATAAAAACTGCTACTGTAGACGAACGCTTGAACCGAGAAGAACAAAATTTGGTAAGCCAAGTGGGATTTGTGTAATGATCATTACCACCAAGTATCATCAAGATTGGGTGTAAAAATATTTGCTGGTATTTCAGAAACTCGTTATTTCTTAGAAGCTTGGCAACCCCTCTCAATGAAAGTGCTTTTCCACAGTCTCTGCCTAGGGCTACTTGAAGATGAAACAAATCATTGAGACAAAACTGAGAACTTCTTTATTTTGTCAAGTTTCAAAGAGCTACTACAAACCATGTTGGATTTAGAGTTCCAAATTCATCTATCTATATAAGAGAGAACAGAGGGAAACCTAAAAATATAAACTGCTACTGTAAACGAACGCTTCAAACTAGAACAACAAAATTTGGGGAGTCAAGTGTGATTTGTGTACCGATCATTACCACGAAGTATCATCAAATTGGGTGAAAAAATATTTGCTGGTATTTCGGAAACTCGATATTTCTTGGAAGCTTGGCAACCCCTTTCAATTCAAATGCTTTACGACAGTCTGTGCCTAGGGCTACTTGAAGAAGAAACAAACCATAGAGACAAAACTGAGAACTTCTTTATTTTGTCAAGTTTCAAAGAGCTACTACAAACCATGTTGTATTTAGCGTTCCAAATTCATCTATATATATAAAAGAGAACAGAGTAAAACCTACATATAAAAACTGCTACTGTAGACGAACGCTTAAACCTAGAAAAACATAATTTGGTGAGCCAAGTGGGATTTGTGTACTGATCATTACCACCACGTATCATCAAGATTAAGTGAAAAATGTATGCTGGTATTTCGGAAACTCGTTATTTTTTAGAAGCTTGGCAACCCCTCTCAATGAAAGTGCTTTTCCACAGTCTGTGCCTACGGCTAATTAAAGAGGAAACAAACCATAGAGAAATAACTGAGGACTACATTATTTTGTCAAGTTTCAAAGAGTTACTTCAAACCATGTTGAATTTAGTCTTGCAAATTCATCTATCTATATAAGAGAGAACAGAGTGAAACCTACATATAAAAACTGTGACTGTAGACGAACGCTTTAACCTAGAAGAACGAACTTTGATGAGCCAAGTGGGATATGTGTACTGATCATTACCACCAAATATCATCAAGATTGGGTGAAAAAATATTTGCTGGTATTTCGGAAACTCGTTATTTCTTAGAAGCTTGGCAACCCCTCTCAATGAAATTTCTTTTCCACAGTCTGTGCCTAGGGTTAATTGAAGAGGAAAGAAACCAGAGAGACAAAACTGTGAACTCCTTTATTTTGTCAAGTTTCAAAGAGCTACTACAAACCATGTTGGATTTAGAGTTCCAAATTAATCAACCTATATAGGAGAGAACAGAGGGAAACCTAAAAATATAAACTGCTAATGTAAACGAACGCTTCAAACTACAAGAACAAAATTTGGTGAGTCAAGTGGGATTTGTGTACCGATCATTACCACCAATTATCATCAAGATTGGGTGAAAAAATATTTGCTGGTATTTCGGAAACTCGTTATTTCTTGGAAGCATAGCAACATTTTTCAATGAAAGTGCTTTTCCACAGACTGTGCCTAGGGCTTATTGAAAAGGAAACAAACCAAAGAGACAAAACTGAGAACTTCTTTATTTTGTCAAGTTTCAAAGAGCTACTACAAACCATGTTGGATTCAGAGTTCCAAATTTATCTATCTATATAGGAGAGAACAGAGGGAAACCTAAATATTATAACTGCTACTGTAGACGTACGCTTCAACCTACAAGAAGAAAATTTGGTGAGCCACGTGGGATTTGTGTACTGATCATTACCACCAAGTATCATCAAGATTGGGTGAAAAAATATTTGCTTGTATTTCGGAAACTCGTTATTTCTTAGAAGCTTGGCAACCCCTCTCATTAAAACTGCTTTTCCACAGTCTGTGCCTAGGGCTACTTAAAGAGGAAACAAACCATAGAGACAAAACTGAGAACTCCATTATTTTGTCAAGTTTCAAAGAGCTACTACAAACCATGTTGGATTTAGAGTTCCAAATTCATCTATCTATATAGGAGAGACCAGAGTGAAACCAAAATATAAAAACTGCTACTGTAGACGAACGCTTGAACCGAGAAGAACAAAATTTGGTAAGCCAAGTGGGATTTGTGTAATGATCATTACCACCAAGTATCATCAAGATTGGGTGTAAAAATATTTGCTGGTATTTCAGAAACTCGTTATTTCTTAGAAGCTTGGCAACCCCTCTCAATGAAAGTGCTTTTCCACAGTCTCTGCCTAGGGCTACTTGAAGATGAAACAAATCATTGAGACAAAACTGAGAACTTCTTTATTTTGTCAAGTTTCAAAGAGCTACTACAAACCATGTTGGATTTAGAGTTCCAAATTCATCTATCTATATAAGAGAGAACAGAGGGAAACCTAAAAATATAAACTGCTACTGTAAACGAACGCTTCAAAATAGAACAACAAAATTTGGGGAGTCAAGTGTGATTTGTGTACTGATCATTACCACTCATATCATCAAGATTAAGTGAAAAATATATGCTGGTATTTCGGAAACTCGTTATTTTTTAGAAGCTTGGCAACCCCTCTCAATGAAATGCTCTTCCACAGTCTGTGCCTAGGGCAACTTGAAGAAGAAACAAACCATAGGGAAAAAACTGAGAAC
>NW_027511154.1:0-27836 GCF_048772815.1 Callospermophilus lateralis | reverse complement strand
AGAGATACTATAAACCATATTGGATTTAGAGTTCCAAATTCATCTATCTATATAGGAGAGAACAGAGAGAAACCTAAATATAAAAACTGCTATTGTATACGAACGCTTCAACCTAGAAGAACAAAATTTGGTGAGCCAAGTGGGATTTGTGTACTGATCTTCACCACCAAGTATCATCAAGATTGGGTGAAAAAATATTTGCTGGTAATTCGGAAACTCGTTATTTCTTAGAAGCTTGGCAACCCCTCTCAATGAAAGTGCTTTTCCACAGTCTCTGCTAAGGGCTACTTGAAGCGGAAACAAATCATAGAGACAAAACTGAGAACTCCTTTAGATTGTCAAGTTTCAAAGAGCTAGTACAACCATGTTGGATTTAGAGTTCCAAATTCATCTATCTATATAGGAGAGAGAAGAGTAAAACCTAAAAATAAAAATTGCTACTGTAGACGAATGCATCAACCTAGAAGAACAAAATTTGGTGAGCCAAGTGTGATTTGTGTACTTGTCTTTACGACAAGTATCATCAAGAGTGCGTGAAAAAATATTTGCTGGTATTTCATAAAATCTTTATTTCTTAGAAGCCTGGCAACCCCTCTCAATGAAAGTGCTTTTCCACAATCTCTGCTTAGCGCTACTTGAAGCGGAAACAAATGATAGAGACAAAATTGAGAACTCCTTTAGATTGTCAAGTTTCAAAGAGCTATTACAAACCATGTTGGATTTAGAGTTCCAAATTCATCTATCTATATAGGAGAGAACAGAGTAAAACCTAAAAATAAAAACTGCTACTGTAGACGAATGCATCAACCTAGAAGAACAAAATTTGGTGAGAAAAGTGGGATTTGTGTACTTGTCCTTACCACCAAGTATCATCAAGATTGGGTGAAAAAATATTTGCTGGTATTTCGGAAACTCGTAATTTCTTGGGGGCTTGGCAACCCCTCTCAATGAAAGTGCTTTTCCACAGTCTCTGCTAAGGGCTACTTGAAGCGGAAACAAATCATAGAGACAAAACTGAGAACTCCTTTAGATTGTCAAGTTTCAAACAGCTAGTACAACCATGTTGGATTTAGAGTTCCAAATTCATCTATCTATATAGGAGAGAACAGAGTAAAACCTAAAAATAAAAATTGCTACTGTAGACGAACGCTTCAACTTAGAAGAACAAAATTTGGTGAGCCAAGTGGGATTTGTGTAGTGATCATTACCACCACGTGTCATCAAGATTGCGTGAAAAAAAATTTGCTGGTATTTCGGAAAGTCATTATTTCTTAGAAGCTTGTCAACCCCTCTCAATGAAAGTGCTTTTCCACCGTCTGTGCCCTGGGCTACTTGAAGAGGAAACACACCATAGAGACAAAACTGAGTACCTCTTTATTTTGTCAAGTTTCAAAGAGCTACTACAAACCATGTTGGATTTAGAGTTCCGAATTCATCTACCTATAGAGGAGAGAACAGAGTGAAACCTAAATAGAAAAATTGCTACTGTAGACGAAAGCTTCAACCTAGAAGAACAAAATTTGGTGAGCCAAGTGGGATTTGCGAACTGATCATCACCACCAAGTATCATCAAGTTTGGGTGAAAAAATATTTGCTGGTATTTCGGAAACTCGTTATTTCTTGGAAGCTTGGCAACCCCTTTCAATGAAAGTGCTTTTCCACAGTCTGTGCCTAGGGCTACATGAAGAGGAAACAAACCCTAGAGACAAAACTGAGAACTCCTTTATTTTGTCACGTTTCAAAGAGCCACTACAAACCATGTTGGATTTAGAGTTCCAAATTCATCTATCTATATAGGAGAGAACAGAGTAAAACCTAAATATAAAAACTGCTACTGTAGACGAACGCTTCAACCTAGATGAACAAAATTTGGTGAGCCAAATGGAATTTGTGTAGTGATCATTACCACCAAGTGTCATCAAGATTGCGTGAAAAAAAATTTGCTGGTATTTCGGAAACTCGTTATTTCTTAGAAGCTTGTCAACCCCACTCAATGAAAGTGCTTTTCCACCGTCTGTGCATTGGGCTACTTGAAGAGGAAACAAACCATAGAGAAAAAACTGAGTACTCCTTCATTTTGTCAAGTTTCAAAGAACTACTACAAACCATGTTTGATTTAGAGTTCCAAAGTCACCTATCTATATCGCAGAGAACAGAGTGAAACCTAAATATAAATACTGCTACTGTAGACGAACGCTTCAACCAAGAAGAACAAAATTTGGTGAGCCAAGTGGGATTTGTGTACCGATCATCACCACCAAATATCATCAAGATTGGGTGAAACTATATTTGCTGGTATTTCGGAAACTCGTAATTTCTTGGAAGCTTGTCAACCTCTCTCAATGAAAGTGCTTTTCCACAGTCTCTGCTTAGGGCTACTTGAAGCGGAAACAAATCATAGGGACAAAACTGAGAACTCCTTTATTTTTTCAAGTTTCAAAGAGCTACTACAAATCATATTGGATTTAGAGTTCCAAATTCATCTGTCTATATAGGAGAGTACAGAGTGAAACCTAAATATAAAAACTGCAACTGTAGACGAACGCTTCAACCTAGAAGAACAAAATTTGGTGAGCCAAGTTTGATTTGTGTACCGATCTTCACCACCAAGTATCATCAAGATTGGTTGAAAAAATATTTGCTGGTAATTCGGAAACTCGTTATTTCTTAGAAGCTGGCAACCCCTCTCAATAAAAGTGCTTTTCCACAGTCTCTGCTTAGGGCTAATTGAAGCGGAAACAAATCATGGAGACAAAACTGAGAACTCCTTTATTTTGTCAAGTGTCAAAGAGCCTCTACAAACCATGTTGGATTTAGAGTTCCAAATTCATCTATCTATATAGCAGAGAACAGAGTGAAACCTAAATATGAAAACTGCTACTGTAGACGAACGCTTCAACCTAGAAGAACAAAATTTGGTGAGCCAAGTGGGATTTGGGTACTGATCATTACCACCACGTATCATCAAGATTGGTTGAAAAAATATTTCCTGGTATTTCGGAAACTCGTAATTTTATTTAAGCTTGGCAACCCCTCTCAATGAAAGTGCTTTCCCACAGTCTCTGCTTAGGGCTACTTGAAGCGGACAGAAATCATAGAGACAAAACTGAGAACTCCTTTATTTTGTCAAGTTTCAAAGAGCTACTACAAACCATATTCGATTTAGAGTTCCAAATTCATCTATCTATATAGGAGAGAACAGAGTGAAACCTAAATATAAAAACGGCTACTGTAGACGAATGCTTCAATCTAGAAGAACAAAATTTGGTGAGCGAAGTGGAATTTGTGTACCGATCTTCACCACCAAGTATCATCAAGATTAGATGAAAAAATATTTGCTGGTAATTCGGAAACTCGTTATTTCTTAGAAGCTGGCAACCCCTCTCAATAAAAGTGCTTTTCCACAGTCTCTGCTTAGGGCTACTTGAAGCGGAAACATATCATAGAGACAAAACTGAGAACTACTTTATTTTGTCAAGTTTCAAAGAGCTACTACAAACCATGTTGGATTTAGAGTTCCAAAATCATCTATCTATATAGCAGAGAACAGAGTGAAACCTAAATATGAAAACTGCTACTGTAAACGAATGCTTCAATCTAGAAGAACAAAATTTGGTGAGCCAAGTGGGATTTGGGTACTGATCATTACCACCAAGTGTCATCAAGATTGCGTGAAAAAATATTTGCTGGTATTTCAGAAACTCGTAATTTCTTGGAAGCTTGGCACCCCCTTTCTATGAAAGTGCTTTTCCACAGTCTCTGCTTAGGGCTACATGAAGGGGAAACAAATTATAGAGACAAAACTGAGAACTCCTTTACTTGGTCAAGTTTCAAAGACCTACTACAAACCATATTGGATTTAGAGTTCCAAATTCATCTATCTATATAGGAGAGAACAGAGTAAAACCTAAATATAAAAACTGCTACTGTAGACGAACGCTTCAACCTGGATGAACAAAATTTGGTGAGCCAAATGGGATTTGTGTAGTGATCATTACCACCAAGTGTCATCAAGATTGCGTGAAAAAAAATTTGCTGGTATTTCGGAAACTCGTTATTTCTTATTAGCTTGTCAACCCCTCTCAATGAAAGTGCTTTTCCACCGTCTGTGCATTGGGCTACTTGAAGAGGAAACAAACCATAGAGAAAAAACTGAGTACTCCTTTATTTTGTCAAGTTTCAAAGAGCTATTACAAACCATGTTGGATTTAGAGTTCCAAAGTCATCTATCTATATCGCAGAGAACAGAGTGAAACCTAAATATAAATACTGCTACTGTAGACGAACGCTTCAACCTAGAAGAACAAAATTTGGTGAGCCAAGTGGGATTTGTGTACCGATCATCACCACCAAGTATCATCAAGATTGGGTGAAACTATATTTGCTGGTATTTCGGAAACTCGTAATTTCTTGGAAGCTTGGCAACCCCTCTCAATGAAAGTGCTTTTCCACAGTCTCTGCTTAGGGCTACTTGAAGCGGAAACAAATCATAGAGACAAAACTGAGAACTCCTTTATTTTGTCAAGTTTCAAAGAGCTACTACAAACCATGTTGGATTTAGAGTTTGAAATTCATCTATCTATACAGCAGAGAACACAGTGAAACCTAAATATGAAAACTGCTACTGTAGACGAACGCTTCAACCTAGATGAACAAAATTTGGTGAGCCAAATGGAATTTGTGTAGTGATCATTACCACCAAGTGTCATCAAGATTGCGTGAAATAAAATTTGCTGGTATTTCGGAAACTCGTTATTTCTTAGAAGCTTGTCAACCCCTCTCAATGAAAGTGCTTTTCCACCGTCTGTGCATTGGGCTACTTGAAGAGGAAACAAACCATAGAGAAAAAACTGAGTACTCCTTTATTTTGTCAAGTTTCAAAGAGCTACTACAAACCATGTTGGATTTAGAGTTCCAAAGTCACCTATCTATATCGCAGAGAACAGAGTGAAACCTAAATATAAATACTGCTACTGTAGACGAACGCTTCAACCAAGAAGAACAAAATTTGGTGAGCCAAGTGGGATTTGTGTACCGATCATCACCACCAAATATCATCAAGATTGGGTGAAACTATATTTGCTGGTATTTCGGAAACTCGTAATTTCTTGGAAGCTTGTCAACCCCTCTCAATGAAAGTGCATTTCCACAGTCTCTGCTTAGGGCTACTTGAAGCGGAAACAAATCATAGGGACAAAACTGAGAACTCCTTTATTTTGTCAAGTTTCAAAGAGCTACTACAAACCATATTGGATTTAGAGTTCCAAATTCATCTGTCTATATAGGAGAGTACAGAGTGAAACCTAAATATAAAAACTGCTACTGTAGACGAACGCTTCAACCTAGAAGAACAAAATTTGTTGAGCGAAGTGGGAGTTGTGTACCGATCTTCACCACCAAGTATCATCAAGATTGGATGAAAAAATATTTGCTGGTGATTCGGAAACTCGTTATTTCTTAGAAGCTGGCAACCCCTCTCAATAAAAGTGCTTTTCCACAGTCTCTGCTTAGGGCTACTTGAAGCGGAAACATATCATAGAGACAAAACTGAGAACTACTTTATTTTGTCAAGTTTCAAAGAGCTACTACAAACCATGTTGGATTTAGAGTTCCAAAATCATCTATCTATATAGCAGAGAACAGAGTGAAACCTAAATATGAAAACTGCTACTGTAAACAAACGCTTCAACCTAGAAGAACAAAATTTGGTGAGCCAAGTGAGATTTGGGTACTGATCATTACCACCAAGTGTCATCAAGATTGCGTGAAGAAATATTTGCTGGTATTTCAGAAACTCGTAATTTCTTGGAAGCTTGGCACCCCCTTTCTATGAAAGTGCTTTTCCACAGTCTCTGCTTAGGGCTACATGAAGGGGAACCAAATTATAGAGACAAAACTGAGAACTCCTTTACTTGGTCAAGTTTCAAAGACCTACTACAAACCATATTGGATTTAGAGTTCCAAATTCATCTATCTATATAGGAGAGAACAGAGTAAAACCTAAATATAAAAACTGCTACTGTAGACGAACGCTTCAACCTGGATGAACAAAATTTGGTGAGCCAAATGGGATTTGTGTAGTGATCATTACCACCAAGTGTCATCAAGATTGCGTGAAAAAAAATTTGCTGGTATTTCGGAAACTCGTTATTTCTTATTAGCTTGTCAACCCCTCTCAATGAAAGTGCTTTTCCACCGTCTGTGCATTGGGCTACTTGAAGAGGAAACAAACCATAGAGAAAAAACTGAGTACTCCTTTATTTTGTCAAGTTTCAAAGAGCTAATACAAACCATGTTGGATTTAGAGTTCAAAAGTCACCTATCTATATCGCAGAGAACAGAGTGAAACCTAAATATAAATACTGCTACTGTAGACGAACGCTTCAACCAAGAAGAACAAAATTTGGTGAGCCAAGTGGGATTTGTGTACCGATCATCACCACCAAATATCATCAAGATTGGGTGAAACTATATTTGCTGGTATTTCGGAAACTCGTAATTTCTTGGAAGCTTGTCAACCCCTCTCAATGAAAGTGCATTTCCACAGTCTCTGCTTAGGGCTACTTGAGCGGAAACAAATCATAGGGACAAAACTGAGAACTCCTTTATTTTGTCAAGTTTCAAAGAGCTACTACAAACCATATTGGATTTAGAGTTCCAAATTCATCTGTCTATATAGGAGAGTACAGAGTGAAACCTAAATATAAAAACTGCTACTGTAGACGAACGCTTCAACCTAGAAGAACAAAATTTGGTGAGCCAAGTGTGATTTGTGTACCGATCTTCACCATCAAGTATCATCAAGATTGGGTGAAAAAATATTTGCTGGTAATTCGGAAACTCGTTATTTCTTAGAAGCTGGCAACCCCTCTCAATAAAAGTGCTTTTCCACAGTCTCTGCTTAGGGCTAATTGAAGCGGAAACAAATCATAGAGACAAAACTGAGAACTCCTTTATTTTGTCAAGTATCAAAGAGCTACTACAAACCATGTTGGATTTAGAGTTCCAAATTCATCTATCTATATAGCAGAGAACAGAGTGAAACCTAAATATGAAAACTGCTACTGTAGACGAACGCTTCAACCTAGAAGAACAAAATTTGGTGAGCCAAGTGGGATTTGGGTACTGATCATTACCACCACGTATCATCAAGATTGGTTGAAAAAATATTTCCTGGTATTTCGGAAACTCGTAATTTTATTTAAGCTTGGCAACCCCTCTCAATGAAAGTGCTTTCCCACAGTCTCTGCTTAGGGCTACTTGAAGCGGACAGAAATCATAGAGACAAAACTGAGAACTTCTTTATTTTGTGAAGTCTCAAAGAGCTACTACAAACCATATTGGATTTAGAGTTCCAAATTCATCTGTCTATATAGGAGAGTACAGAGTGAAACCTAAATATAAAAACTGCTACTGTAGACGAACGCTTCAACCTAGAAGAACAAAATTTGTTGAGCGAAGTGGGAGTTGTGTACCGATCTTCACCACCAAGTATCATCAAGATTGGATGAAAAAATATTTGCTGGTAATTCGGAAACTCGTTATTTCTTAGAAGCTGGCAACCCCTCTCAATAAAAGTGCTTTTCCACAGTCTCTGCTTAGGGCTACTTGAAGCGGAAACATATCATAGAGACAAAACTGAGAACTACTTTATTTTGTCAAGTTTCAAAGAGCTACTACAAACCATGTTGGATTTAGAGTTCCAAAATCATCTATCTATATAGCAGAGAACAGAGTGAAACCTAAATATGAAAACTGCTACTGTAAACGAACGCTTCAACCTAGAAGAACAAAATTTGGTGAGCCAAGTGGGATTTGGGTACTGATCATTACCACCAAGTGTCATCAAGATTGCGTGAAGAAATATTTGCTGGTATTTCAGAAACTCGTAATTTCTTGGAAGCTTGGCACCCCCTTTCTATGAAAGTGCTTTTCCACAGTCTCTGCTTAGGGCTACATGAAGGGGAACCAAATTATAGAGACAAAACTGAGAACTCCTTTACTTGGTCAAGTTTCAAAGACCTACTACAAACCATATTGGATTTAGAGTTCCAAATTCATCTATCTATATAGGAGAGAACAGAGTAAAACCTAAATATAAAAACTGCTACTGTAGACGAACGCTTCAACCTGGATGAACAAAATTTGGTGAGCCAAATGGGATTTGTGTAGTGATCATTACCACCAAGTGTCATCAAGATTGCGTGAAAAAAAATTTGCTGGTATTTCGGAAACTCGTTATTTCTTATTAGCTTGTCAACCCCTCTCAATGAAAGTGCTTTTCCACCGTCTGTGCATTGGGCTACTTGAAGAGGAAACAAACCATAGAGAAAAAACTGAGTACTCCTTTATTTTGTCAAGTTTCAAAGAGCTATTACAAACCATGTTGGATTTAGAGTTCCAAAGTCATCTATCTATATCGCAGAGAACAGAGTGAAACCTAAATATAAATACTGCTACTGTAGACGAACGCTTCAACCTAGAAGAACAAAATTTGGTGAGCCAAGTGGGATTTGTGTACCGATCATCACCACCAAGTATCATCAAGATTGGGTGAAACTATATTTGCTGGTATTTCGGAAACTCGTAATTTCTTGGAAGCTTGGCAACCCCTCTCAATGAAAGTGCTTTTCCACAGTCTCTGCTTAGGGCTACTTGAAGCGGAAACAAATCATAGAGACAAAACTGAGAACTCCTTTATTTTGTCAAGTTTCAAAGAGCTACTACAAACCATGTTGGATTTAGAGTTTGAAATTCATCTATCTATACAGCAGAGAACACAGTGAAACCTAAATATGAAAACTGCTACTGTAGACGAACGCTTCAACCTAGATGAACAAAATTTGGTGAGCCAAATGGAATTTGTGTAGTGATCATTACCACCAAGTGTCATCAAGATTGCGTGAAAAAAAATTTGCTGGTATTTCGGAAACTCGTTATTTCTTAGAAGCTTGTCAACCCCTCTCACTGAAAGTGCTTTTCCACCGTCTGTGCATTGGGCTACTTGAAGAGGAAACAAACCATAGAGAAAAAACTGAGTACTCCTTTATTTTGTCAAGTTTCAAAGAGCTACTACAAACCATGTTGGATTTAGAGTTCCAAAGTCATCTATCTATATCGCAGAGAACAGAGTGAAACCTAAATATAAATACTGCTACTGTAGACGAACGCTTCAACCTAGAAGAACAAACTTTGGTGAGCCAAGTGGGATTTGTGTACCGATCATCACCACCAAATATCATCAAGATTGGGTGAAACTATATTTGCTGGTATTTCGGAAACTCGTAATTTCTTGGAAGCTTGTCAACCCCTCTCAATGAAAGTGCTTTTCCACAGTCTCTGCTTAGGGCTACTTGAAGTGGAAACAAATCATAGGGACAAAACTGAGAACTCCTTTATTTTGTCAAGTTTCAAAGAGCTACTACAAATCATATTGGATTTAGAGTTCCAAATTCATCTGTCTATATAGGAGAGTACAGAGTGAAACCTAAATATAAAAACTGCTCCTGTAGACGAACGCTTCAACCTAGAAGAACAAAATTTGGTGAGCCAAGTGGGATTTGGGTATTGATCATTACCACCACGTATCATCAAAATTGGTTGAAAAAATATTTCCTGGTATTTCGGAAACTCGTAATTTTATTTAAGCTTGGCAACCCCTCTCAATGAAAGTGCTTTCCCACAGTCTCTGCTTAGGGCTACTTGAAGCGGACAGAAATCATAGAGACAAAACTGAGAACTTCTTTATTTTGTGAAGTCTCAAAGAGCTACTACAAACCATATTGGATTTAGAGTTCCAAATTCATCTGTCTATATAGGAGAGTACAGAGTGAAACCTAAATATAAAAACTGCTACTGTAGACGAACGCTTCAACTTAGAAGAACAAAATTTGTTGAGCCAAGTGGGATTTGTGTACCGATCATCACCACCAAGAATCATCAAGATTGGGTGAAACAATATTTGCTGGTATTTCGGAAACTCGTAATTTCTTGGAAGCTTGGCAACCCCTCTCAATGAAAGTGCTTTTCCACAGACTCTGCTTAGGGCTACTTGAAGCGGAAACAAATCATAGGGACAAAACTGAGAACTCCTTCATTTTGTCAATTTCAAAGAGCTACTACAAATCATATTGGATTTAGAGTTCCAAATTCATCTGTCTATATAGGAGAGTACAGAGTGAAACCTAAATATAAAAACTGCTACTGTAGACGAACGCTTCAAATTAGAAGAACAAAATTTGGTGAGCCTAGTGGGATTTGTGTACCGATCATCACCACCAAGTATCATCAAGATTGGGTGAAAAAATATTTGCTGGTATTTCGGAAACTAGTTATTTCTTAGAAGCTTGGCAACCCCTATCATTGAAAGTGCTTTTCCACAGTCAGTGCCTAGGGATACTTGAAGAGGAAACAAACCATAGAGACAAAACTGAGAATTCCTTTATTTTGTCAAGTTGCAAAGAGCCACAACAAACCATGTTGGATTTAGAGTTCCAAATTCATCTATCTATACAGCAGAGAACAGAGTGAAACCTAACCATAAAAACTGCTACTGTAGACGAACGCTTCAACCTAGAAGAACAAAATTTGTTGAGCCAAGTGGGATTTGTGTACCAATCATCACCACCAAGAATCATCACGATTGGGTGAAACAATATTTGCTGGTATTTCGGAAACTCGTAATTTCTTGGAAGTTTGGCAACCCCTCTCAATGAAAGTGCTTTTCCACAGACTCTGCTTAGGGCTATTTGAAGCGGAAACAAATCATAGGGACAAAACTGAGAACTCCTTCATTTTGTCAATTTCAAAGAGCTACTACAAATCATATTGGATTTAGAGTTCCAAATTCATCTGTCTATATAGGAGAGTACAGAGTGAAACCTAAATATAAAAACTGCTACTGTAGACGAACGCTTCAAAATAGAAGAACAAAATTTGGTGAGCCTAGTGGGATTTGTGTACCGATCATCACCACCAAGTATCATCAAGATTGGGGGAAAAAATATTTGCTGGTATTTCGGAAACTAGTTATTTCTTAGAAGCTTGGCAACCCCTATCAATGAAAGTGCTTTTCCACAGACAGTGCCTAGGGATACTTGAAGAGGAAACAAACCATAGAGACAAAACTGAGAATTCCTTTATTTTGTCAAGTTGCAAAGAGCCACAACAAACCATGTTGGATTTAGAGTTCCAAATTCATCTATCTATATAGCAGAGAACAGAGTGAAACCTAAACATAAAAACTGCTACTGTAGACGAACGCTTCAACCTAGAAGAACAAAATTGTGTGAGCCAAGTGGGATTTGTGTACTGATCATTACCACCAAGCATAATCAAGATTGGGTGAAAAAATATTTGCTGGTGTTTCGGAAACTCGTTATTTCTTAGAAGCTTGGCAACCCCACTCAATGAAAGTGTTTTTCCACAGTCTGTGCCTAGGATGACTTGAAGAGGAAACAAACCATAGAAACAAATCTGAGAACTCCTTTATTTTGTCAAGTTTCAAAGAGCTACTACAAAGCATGTTGGATTTAGAGTTCCAAATTAATCTATCTATATAGGAGAGAACAGAGTGAAACCTAAATATAAAAACTGCTACTGTGGACGAATGCTTCAACCTAGAAGAACAAAATTTGCTGAGCCAAGTGGGATTTGTGTACCGATCATTACCACCACGTATCGTCAACATTGGGTGACAAGATATTTGCTGCTATTTTGGAAAATCGTAATTTCTTGGAAGCTTGGCAACCCCTTTCAATGAAAGTGCTTTTCCACAGTCTCTGCATAGGGCTACATGAAGCGGAAACAAACCATAGAGAAAAAACTCAGAACTTCTTTACTTTGTCAAGTTTCAAAGAGCTACTACAAACCATTATGGATTTAAAGTTCCAAATTCATCTATCTATATAGGAGAGTACAGAGTGAAACCTAAATATAAAAACTGCTACTGTAGACGAACGCTTCAACCTAGAAGAACAAAATTTGGTGAGCCAAGTGGGATTTGTGTAGTGATCATTTCCACCAAGTGTCATCAAGATTTCGTGAAAAAAATTTGCTTTTATTTCGGAAACTCGTTATTTCTTAGAAGCTTGTCAACCCCTCTCAATGAAAATGCTTTTCCACCGTCTGTGCCCTGGGCTACTTGAAGAGGAAACACACCATAGAGACAAAACTGAGTACTCCTTTATTTTGTCAAGTTTCAAAGAGCTACTACAAACCATGTTGGATTTAGAGTTCCGAATTCATCTACCTATATAGGAGAGAACAGAGTGAAACCTAAATAGAAAAATTGCTACTGTAGACGAAAGCTTCAACCTAGAAGAACATAATTTGGTGAGCCAAGTGGGATTTGCGTAGTGATCATCACCACCAAGTATCATCAAGATTGGATGAAAAAATATTTGCTGGCATTTCGGAAACTCGTTATTTCTTAGAAGCTTGGCAACCCCTTTCAATGAAAGTGCTTTTCCACAGTCTGTGCCTAGGGCTACCTGAAGAGGAAACAAACCATAGAGACAAAACTGAGAACTACTTTATTTTGTCACGTTTCAAAGAGCCACTACAAACCATGTTGGATTTAGAGTTCCAAATTCATCTATCTATATAGGAGAGAACAGAGTAAAACCTAAATATAAAAACTGCTACTGTAGACGAACGCTTCAACCTGGATGAACAAAATTTGGTGAGCCAAATGGGATTTGTGTAGTGATCATTACCACCAAGTGTCATCAAGATTGCGTGAAAAAAAATTTGCTGGTATTTCGGAAACTCGTTATTTCTTATTAGCTTGTCAACCCCTCTCAATGAAAGTGCTTTTCCACCGTCTGTGCATTGGGCTACTTGAAGAGGAAACAAACCATAGAGAAAAAACTGAGTACTCCTTTATTTTGTCAAGTTTCAAAGAGCTATTACAAACCATGTTGGATTTAGAGTTCCAAAGTCATCTATCTATATCGCAGAGAACAGAGTGAAACCTAAATATAAATACTGCTACTGTAGACGAACGCTTCAACCTAGAAGAACAAAATTTGGTGAGCCAAGTGGGATTTGTGTACCGATCATCACCACCAAGTATCATCAAGATTGGGTGAAACTATATTTGCTGGTATTTCGGAAACTCGTAATTTCTTGGAAGCTTGGCAACCCCTCTCAATGAAAGTGCTTTTCCACAGTCTCTGCTTAGGGCTACTTGAAGCGGAAACAAATCATAGAGACAAAACTGAGAACTCCTTTATTTTGTCAAGTTTCAAAGAGCTACTACAAACCATGTTGGATTTAGAGTTTGAAATTCATCTATCTATACAGCAGAGAACACAGTGAAACCTAAATATGAAAACTGCTACTGTAGACGAACGCTTCAACCTAGATGAACAAAATTTGGTGAGCCAAATGGAATTTGTGTAGTGATCATTACCACCAAGTGTCATCAAGATTGCGTGAAAAAAAATTTGCTGGTATTTCGGAAACTCGTTATTTCTTAGAAGCTTGTCAACCCCTCTCACTGAAAGTGCTTTTCCACCGTCTGTGCATTGGGCTACTTGAAGAGGAAACAAACCATAGAGAAAAAACTGAGTACTCCTTTATTTGTCAAGTTTCAAAGAGCTACTACAAACCATGTTGGATTTAGAGTTCCAAAGTCATCTATCTATATCGCAGAGAACAGAGTGAAACCTAAATATAAATACTGCTACTGTAGACGAACGCTTCAACCTAGAAGAACAAACTTTGGTGAGCCAAGTGGGATTTGTGTACCGATCATCACCACCAAATATCATCAAGATTGGGTGAAACTATATTTGCTGGTATTTCGGAAACTCGTAATTTCTTGGAAGCTTGTCAACCCCTCTCAATGAAAGTGCTTTTCCACAGTCTCTGCTTAGGGCTACTTGAAGTGGAAACAAATCATAGGGACAAAACTGAGAACTCCTTTATTTTGTCAAGTTTCAAAGAGCTACTACAAATCATATTGGATTTAGAGTTCCAAATTCATCTGTCTATATAGGAGAGTACAGAGTGAAACCTAAATATAAAAACTGCTACTGTAGATGAACGCTTCAACCTAGAAGAACAAAATTTGGTGAGCCAAGTGTGATTTGTGTACCGATCTTCACCACCAAGTATCATCAAGATTGGGTGAAAAAATATTTGCTGGTAATTCGGAAACTCGTTATTTCTTAGAAGCTGGCAACCCCTCTCAATAAAAGTGCTTTTCCACAGTCTCTGCTTAGGGCTAATTGAAGCGGAAACAAATCATAGAGACAAAACTGAGAACTCCTTTATTTTGTCAAGTATCAAAGAGCTACTACAAACCATGTTGGATTTAGAGTTCCAAATTCATCTATCTATATAGCAGAGAACAGAGTGAAACCTAAATATGAAAACTGCTCCTGTAGACGAACGCTTCAACCTAGAAGAACAAAATTTGGTGAGCCAAGTGGGATTTGGGTATTGATCATTACCACCACGTATCATCAAAATTGGTTGAAAAAATATTTCCTGGTATTTCGGAAACTCGTAATTTTATTTAAGCTTGGCAACCCCTCTCAATGAAAGTGCTTTCCCACAGTCTCTGCTTAGGGCTACTTGAAGCGGACAGAAATCATAGAGACAAAACTGAGAACTTCTTTATTTTGTGAAGTCTCAAAGAGCTACTACAAACCATATTGGATTTAGAGTTCCAAATTCATCTGTCTATATAGGAGAGTACAGAGTGAAACCTAAATATAAAAACTGCTACTGTAGACGAACGCTTCAACTTAGAAGAACAAAATTTGTTGAGCCAAGTGGGATTTGTGTACCGATCATCACCACCAAGAATCATCAAGATTGGGTGAAACAATATTTGCTGGTATTTCGGAAACTCGTAATTTCTTGGAAGCTTGGCAACCCCTCTCAATGAAAGTGCTTTTCCACAGACTCTGCTTAGGGCTACTTGAAGCGGAAACAAATCATAGGGACAAAACTGAGAACTCCTTCATTTTGTCAATTTCAAAGAGCTACTACAAATCATATTGGATTTAGAGTTCCAAATTCATCTGTCTATATAGGAGAGTACAGAGTGAAACCTAAATATAAAAACTGCTACTGTAGACGAACGCTTCAAATTAGAAGAACAAAATTTGGTGAGCCTAGTGGGATTTGTGTACCGATCATCACCACCAAGTATCATCAAGATTGGGTGAAAAAATATTTGCTGGTATTTCGGAAACTAGTTATTTCTTAGAAGCTTGGCAACCCCTATCATTGAAAGTGCTTTTCCACAGTCAGTGCCTAGGGATACTTGAAGAGGAAACAAACCATAGAGACAAAACTGAGAATTCCTTTATTTTGTCAAGTTGCAAAGAGCCACAACAAACCATGTTGGATTTAGAGTTCCAAATTCATCTATCTATATAGCAGAGAACAGAGTGAAACCTAACCATAAAAACTGCTACTGTAGACGAACGCTTCAACCTAGAAGAACAAAATTTGTTGAGCCAAGTGGGATTTGTGTACCAATCATCACCACCAAGAATCATCACGATTGGGTGAAACAATATTTGCTGGTATTTCGGAAACTCGTAATTTCTTGGAAGTTTGGCAACCCCTCTCAATGAAAGTGCTTTTCCACAGACTCTGCTTAGGGCTATTTGAAGCGGAAACAAATCATAGGGACAAAACTGAGAACTCCTTCATTTTGTCAATTTCAAAGAGCTACTACAAATCATATTGGATTTAGAGTTCCAAATTCATCTGTCTATATAGGAGAGTACAGAGTGAAACCTAAATATAAAAACTGCTACTGTAGACGAACGCTTCAAAATAGAAGAACAAAATTTGGTGAGCCTAGTGGGATTTGTGTACCGATCATCACCACCAAGTATCATCAAGATTGGGTGAAAAAATATTTGCTGGTATTTCGGAAACTAGTTATTTCTTAGAAGCTTGGCAACCCCTATCAATGAAAGTGCTTTTCCACAGTCAGTGCCTAGGGATACTTGAAGAGGAAACAAACCATAGAGACAAAACTGAGAATTCCTTTATTTTGTCAAGTTGCAAAGAGCCACAACAAACCATGTTGGATTTAGAGTTCCAAATTCATCTATCTATATAGCAGAGAACAGAGTGAAACCTAAACATAAAAACTGCTACTGTAGACGAACGCTTCAACCTAGAAGAACAAAATTTTGTGAGCCAAGTGGGATTTGTGTACTGATCATTACCACCAAGCATAATCAAGATTGGGTGAAAAAATATTTGCTGGTGTTTCGGAAACTCGTTATTTCTTAGAAGCTTGGCAACCCCACTCAATGAAAGTGTTTTTCCACAGTCTGTGCCTAGGATGACTTGAAGAGGAAACAAACCATAGAAACAAATCTGAGAACTCCTTTATTTTGTCAAGTTTCAAAGAGCTACTACAAACCATGTTGGATTTAGAGTTCCAAATTAATCTATCTATATAGGAGAGAACAGAGTGAAACCTAAATATAAAAACTGCTACTGTGGACGAACGCTTCAACCTAGAAGAACAAAATTTGCTGAGCCAAGTGGGATTTGTGTACCGATCATTACCACCACGTATCGTCAACATTGGGTGACAAGATATTTGCTGCTATTTCGGAAAATCGTAATTTCTTGGAAGCTTGGCAACCCCTTTCAATGAAAGTGCTTTTCCACATCTCTGCATAGGGCTACATGAAGCGGAAACAAACCATAGAGACAAAACTCAGAACTTCTTTACTTTGTCAAGTTTCAAAGAGCTACTACAAACCATTATGGATTTAAAGTTCCAAATTCATCTATCTATATAGGAGAGTACAGAGTGAAACCTAAATATAAAAACTGCTACTGTAGACGAACGCTTCAACCTAGAAGAACAAAATTTGGTGAGCCAAGTGGGATTTGTGTAGTGATCATTTCCACCAAGTGTCATCAAGATTTCGTGAAAAAAATTTGCTTTTATTTCGGAAACTCGTTATTTCTTAGAAGCTTGTCAACCCCTCTCAATGAAAATGCTTTTCCACCGTCTGTGCCCTGGGCTACTTGAAGAGGAAACACACCATAGAGACAAAACTGAGTACTCCTTTATTTTGTCAAGTTTCAAAGAGCTACTACAAACCATGTTGGATTTAGAGTTCCGAATTCATCTACCTATATAGGAGAGAACAGAGTGAAACCTAAATAGAAAAATTGCTACTGTAGACGAAAGCTTCAACCTAGAAGAACATAATTTGGTGAGCCAAGTGGGATTTGCGTAGTGATCATCACCACCAAGTATCATCAAGATTGGATGAAAAAATATTTGCTGGCATTTCGGAAACTCGTTATTTCTTAGAAGCTTGGCAACCCCTTTCAATGAAAGTGCTTTTCCACAGTCTGTGCCTAGGGCTACCTGAAGAGGAAACAAACCATAGAGACAAAACTGAGAACTACTTTATTTTGTCACGTTTCAAAGAGCCACTACAAACCATGTTGGATTTAGAGTTATAAATTCATCTATCTATATAGGAGAGAACAGAGTGAAACCTAAATATAAAAACTGCTACTGTGGACGAACGCTTCAACCTAGAAGAACAAAATTTGCTGAGCCAAGTGGGATTTGTGTACCGATCATTACCACCACGTATCATCAACATTGGGTGACAAAATATTTGCTGGTATTTCGGAAAATCGTAATTTCTTGGAAGCTTGGCAACCCCTTTCAATGAAAGTGCTTTTCCACAGTCTCTGCATAGGGCTACATGAAGCGGAAACAAACCATAGAGACAAAACTCAGAACTTCTTTACTTTGTCAAGTTTCAAAGAGCTACTACAAACCATTATGGATTTAGAGTTCCAAATTCATCTATCTATATAGGAGAGTACAGAGTGAAACCTAAATATAAAAACTGCTACTGTAGACGAACGCTTCAACCTAGAAGAACAAAATTTGGTGAGCCAAGTGGGATTTGTGTAGTGATCATTTCCACCAAGTGTCATCAAGATTTCGTGAAAAAAATTTGCTTTTATTTCGGAAACTCGTTATTTCATAGAAGCTTGTCAACCCCTCTCAATGAAAATGCTTTTCCACCGTCTGTGCCCTGGGCTACTTGAACAGGAAACACACCATAGAGACAAAACTGAGTACTCCTTTATTTTGTCAAGGTTCAAAGAGCTACTACAAACCATGTTGGATTTAGAGTTCCGAATTCATCTACCTATATAGGAGAGAACAGAGTGAAACCTAAATAGAAAAATTGCTACTGTAGACGAAAGCTTCAACCTAGAAGAACAAAATTTGGTGAGCCAAGTGTGATTTGCGTACTGATCATCACCACCAAGTATCATCAAGATTGGATGAAAAAATATTTGCTGGCATTTCGGAAACTCGTTATTTCTTAGAAGCTTGGCAACCCCTTTCAATGAAAGTGCTTTTCCACAGTCTGTGCCTAGGGCTACCTAAAGAGGAAACAAACCATAGAGACAAAACTGAGAACTCCTTTATTTTGTCACGTTTCAAAGAGCCACTACAAACCATGTTGGATTTAGAGTTCCAAATTCATCTATCTATATAGCAGAGAACAGAGTGAAACCTAAATATAAAAACTGCTACTGTAGACGAACGCTTCAACCTAGAAGAACAAAATTTGGTGAGCCAAGTGGGATTTGTGTACTTGTCCTTACCACCAAGTATCATCAAGTTTGGGTGAAAAAATATTTGCTGGTATTTCGGAAACTCGTTATTTCTTAGAAGCTTGGCAACCCCTCTCAATGAAAGTGATTTTCCGCAGTCTCCTGCTAGGGCTACTTGAAGCGGAAACAAATCATAGAGATAAAACTGAGAACTCCTTTATTTTGTCAAGTTTCAAAGAGCTACTACATACCATATTCGATTTAGAGTTCCAATTTCATCTATCTATATAGGAGAGAACAGAGTGAAACCTAAATATAAAAACGGCTACTGTAGACGAATGCTTCAATCTAGAAGAACAAAATTTGGTGAGCAAAGTGGAATTTGTGTACCGATCTTCACCACCAAGTATCATCAAGATTGGATGAAAAAATATTTGCTCGTAATTCGGAAACTCGTTATTTCTTAGAAGCTGGCAACCCCTCTCAATAAAAGTGCTTTTCCACAGTCTCTGCTTAGGGCTACTTGAAGCGGAAACATATCATAGAGAGACAAAACTGAGACTACTTTATTTTGTCAAGTTTCAAAGAGCTACTACAAACCATGTTGGATTTAGAGTTCCAAAATCATCTATCTATATAGCAGAGAACAGAGTGAAACCTAAATATGAAAACTGCTACTGTAAACGAACGCTTCAACCTAGAAGAACAAAATTTGGTGAGCCAAGTGGGATTTGGGTACTGATCATTACCACCAAGTGTCATCAAGATTGCGTGAAAAAATATTTGCTGGTATTTCAGAAACTCGTAATTTCTTGGAAGCTTGGCACCCCCTTTCTATGAAAGTGGTTTTCCACAGTCTCTGCTTAGGGCTACATGAAGGGGAAACAAATTATAGAGACAAAACTGAGAACTCCTTTACTTGGTCAAGTTTCAAAAACCTACTACAAACCATATTGGATTTAGAGTTCCAAATTCATCTATCTATATAGGAGAGAACAGAGTAAAACCTAAATATAAAAACTGCTACTGTAGACGAACGCTTCAACCTAGATGAACAAAATTTGGTGAGCCAAATGGGATTTGTGTAGTGATCATTACCACCAAGTGTCATCAAGATTGCGTGAAAAAAAATTTGCTGGTATTTCGGAAACTCGTTATTTCTTATTAGCTTGTCAACCCCTCTCAATGAAAGTGCTTTTCCACCGTCTGTGCATTGGGCTACTTGAAGAGGAAACAAACCATAGAGAAAAAACTGAGTACTCCTTTATTTTGTCAAGTTTCAAAGAGCTATTACAAACCATGTTGGATTTAGAGTTCCAAAGTCATCTATCTATATCGCAGAGAACAGAGTGAAACCTAAATATAAATACTGCTACTGTAGTCGAACGCTTCAACCTAGAAGAACAAAATTTGGTGAGCCAAGTGGGATTTGTGTACCGATCATCACCACCAAATATCATCAAGATTGGGTGAAACTATATTTGCTGGTATTTCGGAAACTCGTAATTTTTGGAAGCTTGTCAACCCCTCTCAATGAAAGTGCTTTTCCACAGTCTCTGCTTAGGGCTACTTGAAGCGGAAACAAATCATAGAGACAAAACTGAGAACTCCTTTATTTTGTCAAGTTTCAAAGAGCTACTACAAACCATGTTGGATTTAGAGTTTGAAATTCATCTATCTATATAGCAGAGAACAGAGTGAAACCTAAATATGAAACTGCTACTGTAGACGAACGCTTCAACCTAGATGAACAAAATTTGGTGAGCCAAATGGAATTTGTGTAGTGATCATTACCACCAAGTGTCATCAAGATTGCGTGAAAAAAAATTTGCTGGTATTTCGGAAACTCGTTATTTCTTAGAAGCTTGTCAACCCCTCTCAATGAAAGTGCTTTTCCACCGTCTGTGCATTGGGCTACTTGAAGAGGAAACAAACCATAGAGAAAAAACTGAGTACTCCTTTATTTTGTCAAGTTTCAAAGAGCTACTACAAACCAAGTTGGATTTAGAGTTCAAAAGTCACCTATCTATATCGAAGAGAACAGAGTGAAACCTAAATATAAATACTGCTACTGTAGACGAACGCTTCAACCAAGAAGAACAAAATTTGGTGAGCCAAGTGGGATTTGTGTACTGATCATCACCACCAAATATCATCAAGATTGGGTGAAACTATATTTGCTGGTATTTCGGAAACTCGTAATTTCTTGGAAGCTTGTCAACCCCTCTCAATGAAAGTGCATTTCCACAGTCTCTGCTTAGGGCTACTTGAAGCGGAAACAAATCATAGGGACAAAACTGAGAACTTTTTTATTTTGTCAAGTTTCAAAGAGCTACTACAAATCATATTGGATTTAGAGTTCCAAATTCATCTGTCTATATAGGAGAGTACAGAGTGAAACCTAAATATAAAAACTGCTACTGTAGACGAACGCTTCAACCTAGAAGAACAAAATTTGTTGAGCCAAGTGTGATTTGTGTACCGATCTTCACCATCAAGTATCATCAAGATTGGGTGAAAAAATATTTGCTGGTAATTCGGAAACTCGTTATTTCTTAGAAGCTGGCAACCCCTCTCAATAAAAGTGCTTTTCCACAGTCTCTGCTTAGGGCTAATTGAAGCGGAAACAAATCATAGAGACAAAACTGAGAACTCCTTTATTTTGTCAAGTATCAAAGAGCTACTACAAACCATGTTGGATTTAGAGTTCCAAATTCATCTATCTATATATCAGAGAGCAGAGTGAAACCTAAATATGAAAACTGCTACTGTAGACGAACGCTTCAACCTAGAAGAACAAAATTTGGTGAGCCAAGTGGGAGTTGTGGACTTGTCATTACCACCACGTATCATCAAGATTGGTTGAAAAAATATTTCCTGGTATTTCGGAAACTCGTAATTTTATTTAAGCTTGGCAACCCCTCTCAATGAAAGTGCTTTTCCACAGTCTCTGCTTAGGGCTACTTGAAGCGGACAGAAATCATAGAGACAAAACTGAGAACTTCTTTATTTTGTGAAGTCTCAAAGAGCTACTACAAACCATATTGGATTTAGAGTTCCAAATTCATCTGTCTATATAGGAGAGAACAGAGTAAAACCTAAATATAAAAACTGCTACTGTAGACGAACGCTTCAACCTAGATGAACAAAATTTGGTGAGCCAAATGGGATTTGTGTAGTGATCATTACCACCAAGTGTCATCAAGATTGCGTGAAAAAAAATTTGCTGGTATTTCGGAAACTCGTTATTTCTTATTAGCTTGTCAACCCCTCTCAATGTAAGTGCTTTTCCACCGTCAGTGCATTGGGCTACTTGAAGAGGAAACAAACCATAGAGAAAAAACTGAGTACTCCTTTATTTTGTCAAGTTTCAAAGAGCTACTACAAACCATGTTGGATTTAGAGTTCCAAAGTCACCTATCTATATCGCAGAGAACAGAGTGAAACCTAAATATAAATACTGCTACTGTAGACGAACGCTTCAAACAAGAAGAACAAAATTTGGTGAGCCAAGTGGGATTTGTGTACTGATCATCACCACCAAATATCATCAAGATTGGGTGAAAGTATATTTGCTGGTATTTCGGAAACTCGTAATTTCTTGGAAGCTTGTCAACCCCTCTCAATGAAAGTGCTTTTCCACAGTCTCTGCTTAGGGCTACTGAAGCGGAAACAAATAATAGGGACAAAACTGAGAACTCCTTCATTTTGTCAAGTTTCAAAGAGCTACTACAAACCATGTTGGATTTAGAGTTCCAAAATCATCTATCTATATAGCAGAGAACAGAGTGAAACCTAAATATGAAAACTGCTACTGTAAACGAATGCTTCAACCTAGAAGAACAAAATTTGGTGAGCCAAGTGGGATTTGGGTACTGATCATTACCACCAAGTGTCATCAAGATTGCGTGAAAAAATATTTGCTGGTATTTCAGAAACTCGTAATTTCTTGGAAGCTTGGCACCCCCTTTCTATGAAAGTGCTTTTCCACAGTCTCTGCTTAGGGCTACATGAAGGGGAAACAAATTATAGAGATAAAACTGAGAACTCCTTTACTTGGTCAAGTTTCAAAAACCTACTACAAACCATATTGGATTTAGAGTTCCAAATTCATCTATCTATATAGGAGAGAACAGAGTAAAACCTAAATATAAAAACTGCTACTGTAGACGAACGCTTCAACCTAGAAGAACAAAATTTGGTGAGCCAAGTAGGATTTGTGTACTGATCATTACCACCAAGCATAATCAAGATTGGGTTAAAAAAAATTTGCTGGTATTTCGGAAACTCGTTATTTGTTATTAGCTTGTCAACCCCTCTCAATGAAAGTGCTTTTCCACCGTCTGTGCATTGGGCTACTTGAAGAGGAAACAAACCATAGAGAAAAAACTGAGTACTCCTTTATTTTGTCAAGTTTCAAAGAGCTATTACAAACCATGTTGGATTTAGAGTTCCAAAATCATCTATCTATATCGCAGAGAACAGAGTGAAACCTAAATATAAATAATGCTACTGTATACGAACGCTTCAACCTAGAAGAACAAAATTTGGTGAGCCAAGTGTGATTTGTGTACCGATCTTCACCACCAAGTATCATCAAGATTGGGTGAAAAAATATTTGCTGGTAATTCGGAAACTCGTTATTTCTTAGAAGCTGGCAACCCCTCTCAATAAAAGTGCTTTTCCACAGTCTCTGCTTAGGGCTAATTGAAGCGGAAAAAAATCATAGAGACAAAATTGAGAACTTTTTTATTTTGTCAAGTATTAAAGAGCTACTACAAACCATGTTGGATTTAGAGTTCCAAATTCATCTATCTATATAGCAGAGAACAGAGTGAAACCTAAATATGAAAACTGCTACTGTAGACGAACGCTTCAACCTAGAAGAACAAAATTTGGTGAGCCAAGTTGGATTTGTGGACTTGTCATTACCACCACGTATCATCAAGATTGGTTGAAAAAATATTTCCTGGTATTTCGGAAACTCGTAATTTTATTTAAGCTTGGCAACCCCTCTCAATGAAAGTGCTTTTCCACAGTCTCTGCTTAGGGCTACTTGAAGCGGACAGAAATAATAGAGACAAAACTGAGAACTTCTTTATTTTGTGAAGTCTCAAAGAGCTACTACAAACCATATTGGATTTAGAGTTCCAAATTCATCTGTCTATATAGGAGAGTACAGAGTGAAACCTAAATATAAAAACTGCTACTGTAGACGAACGCTTCAACCTAGAAGAACAAAATTTGTTGAGCCAAGTGGGATTTGTGTACCGATCATCACCACCAAGTATCATCATGATTGGGTGAAACAATATTTGCTGGTATTTCGGAAACTCGTAATTTCTTGGAAGCTTGGCAACCCCTCTCAATGAAAGTGCTTTTCCACAGACTCTGCTTAGGGCTACTTGAAACGGACACAAATCATAGGGACAAAACTGAGAACTCCTTCATTTTGTCAATTTCAAAGAGCTACTACAAATCATATTGGATTTAGAGTTCCAAATTCATCTGTCTATATAGGAGAGTACAGAGTTAAACCTAAATATAAAAACTGCTACTGTAGACGAACGCTTCAAAATAGAAGAACAAAATTTGGTGAGCCTAGTGGGATTTGTGTACCGATCATCACCACCAAGTATCATCAAGATTGAGTGAAAAAATATTTGCTGGTATTTCGGAAACTTGTTATTTCTTAGAAGATTGGCAAGCCCTATCAATGAAAGTGTTTTTCCACAGTCTGTGCCTAGGACTACTTGAAGAGGAAACAAACCATAGAAACAAATCTGAGAACTCCTTTATTTTGTCAAGTTTCAAAGAGCTACTACAAACCATGTTGGATTTAGAGTTCCAAATTCATCTATCTATATAGGAGAAAACAGAGTGAAACCTAAATATAAAAACTGCTACTGTGGACGAACGCTTCAACCTAGAAGAACAAAATTTGCTGAGCCGAGTGGGATTTGTGTAGTGATCATTTCCTCCAAGTGTCATCAAGATTGCGTGAAAAAAAATTTGCTGGTATTTCGGAAACTCGTTATTTCTTAGAAGCTTGTCAACCCCTCTCAATGAAAATGCTTTTCCACCGTCTGTGCCCTGGGCTACTTGAAGAGGAAACACACCATAGAGACAAAACTGAGTACTCCTTTATTTTGTCAAGTTTCAAAGAGCTACTACAAACCATGTTGGATTTAGAGTTCCGAATTCATCTACCTATATAGGAGAGAACAGAGTGAAACCTAAATAGAAAAATTGCTACTGTAGACGAAAGCTTCAACCTAGAAGAACAAAATTTGGTGAGCCAAGTGGGATTCGCGTACTGATCATCAACACCAAGTATCATCAAGATTGGATGAAAAAATATTTGCTGGCATTTCGGAAACTCGTTATTTCTTAGAAGCTTGGCAACCCCTTTCAATGAAAGTGCTTTTCCACAGTCTGTGCCTAGGGCTACTTGAAGAGGAAACAAACCATAGAGACAAAACTGAGAACTCCTTTATTTTGTCACGTTTCAAAGAGCCACTACAAACCATGTTGGATTTAGAGTTCCAAATTCATCTATGTATATAGGAGAGAACAGAGTGAAACCTAAATATAAAAACTGCCACTGTAGACGAATGCTTCAACCTAGAAGAACAAAATTTGGTGAGCCAAGTGGGATTTGTGTACTTGTCCTTACCACCAAGTATCATCAAGTTTGGGTGAAAAAATATTTGCTGGTATTTCGGAAACTCGTTATTTCTTAGAAGCTTGGCAACCCCTCTCAATGAAAGTGATTTTCCACAGTCTCCTGCTAGGGCTACTTGAAGCGGAATCAAATCATAGAGATAAAACTGAGAACTCCTTTATTTTGTCAAGTTTCAAAGAGCTACTACAAACCATATTCGATTTAGAGTTCCAAATTCATCTATCTATATAGGAGAGAACAGAGTGAAACCTAAATATAAAAACGGCTACTGTAGACGAATGCTTCAATCTAGAAGAACAAAATTTGGTGAGCGAAGTGGAATTTGTGTTTCGATCTTCACCAACAAGTATCATCAAGATTGGATGAAAAAATATTTGCTGGTAATTCGGAAACTCGTTATTTCTTAGAAGCTGGCAACCTCTCTCAATAAAAGTGCTTTTCCACAGTCTCTGCTTAGGGCTACTTGAAGCGGAAACATATCATAGAGACAAAACTGAGAACTACTTTATTTTGTCAAGTTTCAAAGAGCTACTACAAACCATGTTGGATTTAGAGTTCCAAAATCATCTATCTATGTAGCAGAGAACAGAGTGAAACCTAAATATGAAAACTGCTACTGTAAACGAACGCTTCAACATAGAAGAACAAAATTTGGTGAGCCAAGTGGGATTTGGGTACTGATCATTACCACCAAGTGTCATCATGATTGCGTGAAAAAATATTTGCTGGTATTTCAGAAACTCGTAATTTCTTGGAAGCTTGGCACCCCCTTTCTATGAAAGTGCTTTTCCACAGTCTCTGCTTAGGGCTACATGAAGGGGAAACAAATTATAGAGACAAAACTGAGAACTCCTTTACTTGGTCAAGTTTCAAAGACCTACTACAAACCATGTTGGATTTAGAGTTCCAAATTCATCTATCTATATAGGAGAGAACAGAGTAAAACCTAAATATAAAAACTGCTACTGTAGACGAACGCTTCAACCTAGATGAACAAAATTTGGTGAGCCAAATGGGATTTGTGTAGTGATCATTACCACCAAGTGTCATCAAGTTTGCGTGAAAAAAAATTTGCTGGTATTTCAGAAACTCGTTATTTCTTATTAGCTTGTCAACCCCTCTCAATGAAAGTGCTTTTCCACCGTCTGTGCATTGGGTTACTTGAAGAGGAAACAAACCATAGAGAAAAAACTGAGTACTCCTTTATTTTGTCATGTTTCAAAGAGCTATTACAAACCATGTTGGATTTAGAGTTCCAAAGTCATCTATCTATATCGCAGAGAACAGAGTGAAACCTAAATATAAATACTGCTACTGTAGACGAAAGCTTCAACCTAGAAGAACAAAATTTGGTGAGCCATGTGGGATTTGTGTACCGATCATCACCACCAAATATCATCAAGATTGGGTGAAACTATATTTGCTGGTATTTCGGAAACTCGTAATTTCTTGGAAGCTTGTCAACCCCTCTCAATGAAAGTGCTTTTCCACAGTCTCTTCTTAGGGCTACTTGAAGCGGAAACAAATCATAGAGACAAAACTGAGAACTCCTTTATTTTGTCAAGTTTCAAAGAGCTACTACAAACCATGTTTATTTAGAGTTTGAAATTCATCTATCTATATAGCAGAGAACAGAGTGAAACCTAAATATGAAAACTGCTACTGTAGACGAACGCTTCAACCTAGAAGAACAAAATTTGGTGAGCCAAGTGGGATTTGTGGACTTGTCATTACCACCACGTATCATCAAGATTGGTTGAAAAAATATTTCCTGGTATTTCGGAAACTCGTAATTTCTTGGAAGCTTGGCAACCCCTCTCAATGAAAGTGCTTTTCCACATTCTCTGCTTAGGGCTACTTGAAACGGACACAAATCATAGAGACAAAACTGAGAACTCCTTTATTTTGTGAAGTTTCAAAGAGCTACTACAAACCATATTGGATTTAGAGTTCCAAATTCATCTGTCTATATAGGAGAGTACAGAGTGAAACCTAAATATAAAAACTGCTACTGTAGACGAACGCTTCAAAATAGAAGAACAGAATTTGGTGAGCCTAGTGGGATTTGTGTACCAATCATCACCACCAAGTATCATCAAGATTGGGTTAAAAAATATTTGCTGGTATTTCAGAAACTAGTTATTTCTTAGAAGCTTCGCAACCCCTATCAATGAAAGTGCTTTTCCACAGTCAGTGCCTAGGGATACTTGAAGAGGAAACAAACCATAGAGACAAAACTGAGAATAACTTTATTTTGTCGAGTTGCAAAGAGCCACAACAAACCATGTTGGACTCAGAGTTCCAAATTCATCTATCTATAAAGCAGAGAACAGAGTGAAACCTAAATATGAAAACTGCTACTGTAGATGAACGCTTCAACCTAGAAGAACAAAATTTGGTGAGCCAAGTGGGATTTTTGGACTTGTCATTACCACCAAGTATCACCAACAGTGCGTGAAAAAATATTTGCTGGTATTACGGAAACTAGTTATTTCTTAGAAGCTTGGCAACCCCTATCAATGAAAGTGCTTTTCCACAGTCAGTGCCTAGGCATACTTGA
>NW_027511153.1:0-27839 GCF_048772815.1 Callospermophilus lateralis | reverse complement strand
TCATTAACACCAAGTATCATCAAGATTGGGTGAAAAAATATTTGCTGGTATTTCGGAAAGTCGTTAATTCTTAGAAGGTTGGCAACCCCTCTCAATGAAAGTGCTTTTCCACAGTCTGTGCCTAGGGCTACTTGAAGAGGAAACAAACCATAGAGACAAAACTGAGAACTCCTTTATTTTGTCATGTTTCAAAGAGCTACTACGAACCACGTGGGATTTAGAGTTCCAAATTCATCTATCTATATAGGAGAGAACAGAAGGAAACCTAAATATAAAAACTGCTACTGTACACGAACGCTTCAACCTAGAAGAACAAAATTTCGTGAGCCAAGTGGGATTTGTGTACTAATCATTACCACCAAGTATGATCAAGATCGGGTGAAAAAATATTTGCTGGTATTTCGGGAAGTCGTTAATTCTTAGAAGCTTGGCAACCCCTCTCAATGAAAGTGCTTTTCCACAGTCTGTGCTGAGGGCTACTTGAAGAGGAAAAAACCATAGAGACAAAACTGAGACCTCCTTTATTTGTCAAGTTTCAAAGAGCTACTACAAATCATGTTGGATTTAGAGTTCCACATTCATCTATCGGTATAGGAGAGAACAGAGGGAAAACTAAATATAAAAACTACTACTGTAGATGAACGCTTCAACCTAGAAGAACAAAATTTGGTGAGCCAAGTGGGATTTGTGTACTGATCATTACCACCAAGTATCATCA
The DNA here is from genome assembly GCF_048772815.1 of Callospermophilus lateralis. Taxonomy (NCBI): domain Eukaryota; kingdom Metazoa; phylum Chordata; class Mammalia; order Rodentia; family Sciuridae; genus Callospermophilus; species Callospermophilus lateralis. The sequence goes on along the minus strand of NW_027511153.1, from coordinate 27,121 downwards.
AGATTGGGTGAAAAATATTTGCTGGTATTTGGAAACTCGTTAATTATTAGAAGGTTGGCAAACCCTCTCAATGAAAGTGCTTTTACACAGTCTGTGCTTAGGGCTACTTAAAGCGGAAACAAACCATAGAGACAAAACTGAGAACTCCTTTATTTTGTCAAATTTCAAAGAGCTACTACAAACCATGTTGGATTTAAAGTTCCAAATTCATGTATCTATATAGGAGAGAGCAGAGGGAAACCTAAATATAAATACTGCTACTGTAGACGAATGCTTCAACCTAGAAGAACAAAATTTGGTGAGCCAAGTGGGATTTGGGTACTGATCATTTCCACCAAGTATCATCAAGATTGGGTGAAAAAATATTTGCTGGTATTTCGGAAACGCGTTAATTCTTAGAAGCTTGACAACCCCTCTCAATGAAAGTGCTTTTACACAGTCTGTGCTTAGGGCTACATAAAGAGGAAACAAACCATAGAGACAAAACTGATAACTCCTTTATTTTGTCAAGTTTCAAAGAGCTACTACAAACCATGTTGGATTTAGAGTTCCAAATTCATCTATCTATATAGGATTGAGCAGATGCAAATCTAAATATAAAAACTGCTACTGTAGACGAACGGTTCAACCTAGAAGAACAAAATTTGGTGAGCCAATTGGGATTTGTGTACTGATCATTACCACCAAGTATCATCAAGATTGTGTGAAAAAATATTTGCAGGTATTTCAAAAACTCGTTAATTCTTAGAAGGTTGGCAACCCCTCTCAATGAAAGTGCTTTTCCACAGTCTGTGCCTAGGAAACTTGAGGAGGAAACAAACCATAGAGACAAAACTGAGAACTCCTTTATTTTGTCAAGTTTCAAAGAGCTACTACAAACCATGTTGGATTTATAGTTCCACATTCATCTATCTATATAGGAGAGAACAGAGGGAAAACTAAATATAAAAACTACTACTGTAGATGAACGCTTCAACCTAGAAGAACAAAATTGGGTGAGCCAAGTGGGATTTGTGTACTGATCATTTCCACCAAGTGTCATCAAGATTGGCTGAAAAAATATATGCTGGTATTTCGGAAACGCGTTAATTCTTAGAAGCTTGACAACCCCTCTCAATGAAAGTGCTTTTCCACAGTCTGTGCTTTGGGCTACTTGAATAGGAAACAAACCATAGAGACAAAACTGAGAACTCCTTTATTTTGTGAAGTTTCAAAGAGCTACTACGAACCGTGTTGGATTTAGAGTTCCAAACTCATCTATCTATATAGGACAGAGCAGAGGGAATCTTAAATATAAAAACTGCTTCTGTAGACGAACGCTTAAACCTAGAAGAACAAAATTTTGAGCCAAGTGGGATTTGTGTACTGATCATTACCACCAAGTACCATCAATATTGGGTGAAAAAATATTTGCAGGTATTTCGGAAACTCGTTAATTCTTAGAAGCTTGGCAACCCCTCTCAATGAAAGTGCTTTTCCACAGTCTGTGCTGAGGGCTACTTGAAGAGGAAAAAACCATAGAGACAAAACTGAGAACTCTTTTATTTTGTCAAGTTTCAAAGAGCTACTACGAACCGTGTTATATTTAGAGTTCCAAATTCATCTATCTATATAGGAGAGAGCAGAAGGAATCTTAAATATAAAAACTGCTACTGTAGACGAACGCTTCAACCTAGAAGAACAAAATTTGGTTACCCCAGTGGGATTTGTGTACTGATCATTACCACCAAGTATCATCAAGATTGGGTGAAAAAATATTTGCTGGTATTTCGGAAACTCGTTAATTCTTAGAAGGTTGGAAACCCCTATCAATGAAAGTGCTTTTCCACAGTCTGTGCCTAGGGCTACTTGAAGAGGAAACAAACCATAGAGACAAAACTGATAACTCCTATATTTTGTCAAGTTTCAAAGTGCTACTACGAACCATGTTGGATTTAGAGTTCCAAATTCATCTATCTATATCAGAGAGAACAGAAGGATACGTAAATATAAAAACTGCTACTGTACACGAACGCTTCAACCTAGAAGAACAAAATTTCATGAGCCAAGTGGGATTTGTGTACAAATCATTACCACCAAGTATCATCAAGATCGGGTGATAAAATATTTGCTGGTATTTCGGAAACTCGTTAATTCTTAGAAGCTTGGCAACTTCTCTCAATGAAAGTGCTTTTCCACAGTCTGTACTGAGGGCTACTTGAAGAGGAAACAAACATTAGAGACAGAACTGAGAACTTCTTTATTTTGTCAAGTTTCAAAGAGGTACTACAAACCATGTTGGATTTAGAGTTCCACATTCATCTATCTATATAGGAGAGAACAGAGGGAAAACTAAATATAAAAAATACTACTGTATATGAACGCTTCAACCTAGAAGAACAAAATTTGTTGAGTCAAGTGGGATTTGTGTACTGATCATTACCACCAAGTTTCATCGAGATTGGGTGAAAAAATATTTGCTGGTATTTCGGAAATACGTTAATTCTTAGAAGCTTGACAACCCCTCTCAATGAAAGTGCTTTTCCGCAGTCTGTGCTTAGGGCTACTTGAAGAGGAAAAAAACCATAGAGACAAAACTGAGAACTCCTTTATTTTGTGAAGTTTCAAAGAGCTACTACGAACCTTGTTGGATTTAGAGTTCCAAATTCATCTATCTATTTAGGACAGAGCAGAGGGAATCCTAAATATAAAAACTGCTTCTGTAGACGAACGCTTCAACCTAGAAGAACAAAATTTGGTGAGCCAAGTGGGATTTGTGTACTGATCATTACCACCAAGTATCATCAAGATTGGGTGAAAAAATATTTCCTGGTATTTCGGAAACTCGTTAATTCTTAGAAGCTTGACAACCCCTCTCAATGAAAGTGCTTTTCCACAGTCTGTGCTTTGGGCTACTTAAAGAGGAAACAAACCATAGAGACAAAACTGAGAACTCCTTTATTTTGTCAAGTTTCAAGGAGCTACTACAAACCATGTTGGATTTAGAGTTCCAAATTCATCTATCTATATAGGAGAGAGCAGATGGAAATATAAATATAAAAACTGCTACTGTAGACGAACGCTTAAACCTAGAAGAACAAAATTTGGTGAGCCAAGTGGGATTTGTGTACTGATCATTACCACCAAGTATCATCAATATTGGGTGAAAAAATATTTGCTGGTATTTCGGAAACGCGTTAATTCTTAGAAGCTTGACAACCCCTCTCAAAGAAAGTGCTTTTACACAGTCTGTGCTTAGGGCTACATAAAGAGGAAAAAAACCATAGAGACAAAACTGAGAACTCCTTTATTTTGTCAAGTTTCAAAGAGCTACTACAAACCATGTTGGATTTAGAGTTCCAAATTCATCTATCTATATAGGATTGAGCAGATGCAAATCTAAATATAAAAACTGCTACTGTAGACGAACGGTTCAACCTAGAAGAACAAAATTTGGTGAGCCAAGTGGGATTTGTGTACTGATCATTACCACCAAGTATCATCAAGATAGGGTGAAAAAATATTTGCAGGCATTTCAAAAACTCGTTAATTCTTAGAAGGTTGGCAACCCCTCTCAATGAAAGTGCTTTTCCACAGTCTGTTCCTAGGGAAACTTGAAGAGGAAACAAACCATAAAGACAAAACTGAGAACTCCTTTATTTTGTCAAGTTTCAAAGAGCTACTACAAACCATGTTGGATTTATAGTTCCACATTCATCTATCTATATAGGAGAGAACAGAGGGAAAACTAAATATAAAAACTACTACTGTAGATGAACGCTTCAACCTAGAAGAACAAAATTGGGTGAGCCAAGTGGGATTTGTGTACTGATCATTTCCACCAAGTATCATCAAGATTGGCTGAAAAAATATATGCTGGTATTTCGGAAACGCGTTAATTCTTAGAAGCTTGACAACCCCTCTCAATGAAAATGCTTTTCCACAGTCTGTGCTTTGGGCTACTTGAAGAGGAAACAAACCATAGATACAAAACTGAGAACTCCTTTATTTTGTGAAGTTTCAAAGAGCTACTACGAACCGTGTTGGATTTAGAGTTCCAAATTCATCTATCTATATAGGACAGAGCAGAGGGAATCTTAAATATAAAAACTGCTTCTGTAGACGAACGCTTCAACCTAGAAGAACAAAATTTTGAGCCATGTGGGATTTGTGTACTGATCATTACCACCAAGTATCATCAATATTGGGTGAAAAAATATTTGCAGGTATTTCGGAAACTCGTTAATTCTTAGAAGCTTGGCAACCCCTCTCAATGAAAGTGCTATTCCACAGTCTGTGCCTAGGGCTACTTGAAGAGGAAACAAACCATAGATACAAAACTGAGAACTCCTTTATTTTGTCATGTTTCAAGGAGCTACTCCAAACCATGTTGGATTTAGAGTTCCAAATTCATCTATCTATATAGGAGAGAACAGAAGGAAACCTAAATATAAAAACTGCTTCTGTACACGAATGCTTCAACCTAGAAGAACAAAATTTGGTGAGCCAAGAGGGATTTGTGTACTGATCATTACCACCAAGAATCATCAAGATTGGGTAAAAGAAATATTTGCTGGTATTTCGGAAACTCGTTAATTCTTAGAAGATTGGCAACCCCTCTCGATGAAAGTGCTTTTCCACAGTCTGTGCCTAGGGCTACTTGAAGAGGAAACAAACCATAGAGACAAAACTGAGAACTCCTTTATATTGTCAAGTTTTAAGGAGATACTACAAACCATGTTGGATTTAGAGTTCCAACTTCATCTATTTATATAGGAGAGAACAGAGGGAAACCTAAATATAAAAACTGCTACTGTAGACGAACGCTTCAACCTAGAAGAACAAAATTTGGTGAGCCAACTACAATTTGTGTACTGATCATTAACACCAAGTATCATCAAGATTGGGTGAAAAAATATTTGCTGGTATTTCAGAAAGTCGTTAATTCTTAGAAGGTTGGCAACCCCTCTCAATGAAAGTGCTTTTCCACAGTCTGTGCCTAGGGCTACTTGAAGAGGAAACAAACCATAGAGACAAAACTGAGAACTCCTTTATTTTGTCAAGTTTCAAAGAGCTACTACGAACCACGTGGGATTTAGAGTTCCAAATTCATCTATCTATATAGGAGAGAACAGAAGGAAACCTAAATATAAAAACTGCTACTGTACACGAACGCTTCAACCTAGAAGAACAAAATTTCATGAGCCAAGTGGGATTTGTGTACTAATCATTACCACCAAGTATGATCAAGATCGGGTGAAAAAATATTTGCTGGTATTTCGGGAAGTCGTTAATTCTTAGAAGCTTGGCAACCCCTCTCAATGAAAGTGCTTTTCCACAGTCTGTGCTGAGGGCTACTTGAAGAGGAAAAAACCATAGAGACAAAACTGAGACCTCCTTTATTTTGTCAAGTTTCAAAGAGCTACTACAAATCATGTTGGATTTAGAGTTCCACATTCATCTATCTGTATAGGAGAGAACAGAGGGAAAACTAAATATAAAAACTACTACTGTAGATGAACGCTTCAACCTAGAAGAACAAAATTTGGTGAGCCAAGTGGGATTTGTGTACTGATCATTACCACCAAGTATCATCAAGATTGGGTGAAAAATATTTGCTGGTATTTGGGAAACTCGTTAATTATTAGAAGGTTGGCAAACCCTCTCAATGAAAGTGCTTTTACACAGTCTGTGCTTAGGGCTACTTAAAGCGGAAACAAACCATAGAGACAAAACTGAGAACTCCTTTATTTTGTCAAATTTCAAAGAGCTACTACAAACCATGTTGGATTTAAAGTTCCAAATTCATGTATCTATATAGGAGAGAGCAGAGGGAAACCTAAATATAAATACTGCTACTGTAGACGAATGCTTCAACCTAGAAGAACAAAATTTGGTGAGCCAAGTGGGATTTGGGTACTGATCATTTCCACCAAGTATCATCAAGATTGGGTGAAAAAATATATGCTGGTATTTCGGAAACTCGTTAATTCTTAGAAGCATGACAACCCCTCTCAATGAAAGTGCTTTTCCACAGTCTGTGCTTAGGGCTACTTAAAGAGGAACAAACCATAGAGACAAAACGGAGAACTCTTTTATTTTGTCAAGTTCAAAGAGCTACTACGAACCATGTTGGATTTAGAGTTCCAAATTCTTCTATCTATATAGGAGAGAGCAGAGGGAATCCTAAATATAAAAACTGCTACTGTAGACGAACGCTTCAACCTAGAAGAACAAAATTTGGTTAGCCAAGTGGGATTTGTGTACTGATCATTACCACCAAGTATCATCAAGTTTGGGTGAAAAATATTTGCTGGTATTTCGGAAACGCGTTAATTCTTAGAAGCTTGACAACCCCTCTCAATGAAAGTGCTTTTACACAGTCTGTGCTTAGGGCTACATAAAGAGGAAACAAACCATAGAGACAAAACTGATAACTCCTTTATTTTGTCAAGTTTCAAAGAGCTACTACAAACCATGTTGGATTTAGAGTTCCAAATTCATCTATCTATATAGGATTGAGCAGATGCAAATCTAAATATAAAAACTGCTACTGTAGACGAACGGTTCAACCTAGAAGAACAAAATTTGGTTAGCCAAGTGGGATTTGTGTACTGATCATTACCACCAAGAATCATCAAGATTGGGTAAAAGAAATATTTGCTGGTATTTCGGAAACTCGTTAATTCTTAGAAGATTGGCAACCCCTCTCGATGAAAGTGCTTTTCCACAGTCTGTGCCTAGGGCTACTTGAAGAGGAAACAAACCATAGAGACAAAACTGAGAACTCCTTTATATTGTCAAGTTTTAAAGAGATACTACAAACCATGTTGGATTTAGAGTTCCAACTTCATCTATTTATATAGGAGAGAACAGAGGGAAACCTAAATATAAAAACTGCTACTGTAGACGAACGCTTCAACCTAGAAGAACAAAATTTGGTGAGCCAACTACAATTTGTGTACTGATCATTAACACCAAGTATCATCAAGATTGGGTGAAAAAATATTTGCTGGTATTTCGGAAAGTCGTTAATTCTTAGAAGGTTGGCAACCCCTCTCAATGAAAGTGCTTTTAGACAGTCTGTGCCTAGGGCTACTTGAAGAGGAAACAAACCATAGAGACAAAACTGAGAACTCCTTTATTTTGTCAAGTTTCAAAGAGCTACTACGAACCACGTGGGATTTAGAGTTCCAAATTCATCTATCTATATAGGAGAGAACAGAAGGAAACCTAAATATAAAAACTGCTACTGTACACGAACGCTTCAACCTAGAAGAACAAAATTTCGTGAGCCAAGTGGGATTTGTGTACTAATCATTACCACCAAGTATGATCAAGATCGGGTGAAAAAATATTTGCTGGTATTTCGGGAAGTCGTTAATTCTTAGAAGCTTGGCAACCCCTCTCAATGAAAGTGCTTTTCCACAGTCTGTGCTGAGGGCTACTTGAAGAGGAAAAAACCATAGAGACAAAACTGAGACCTCCTTTATTTTGTCAAGTTTCAAAGAGCTACTACAAATCATGTTGGATTTAGAGTTCCACATTCATCTATCTGTATAGGAGAGAACAGAGGGAAAACTAAATATAAAAACTACTACTGTAGATGAACGCTTCAACCTAGAAGAACAAAATTTGGTGAGCCAAGTGGGATTTGTGTACTGATCATTACCACCAAGTATCATCAAGATTGGGTGAAAAATATTTGCTGGTATTTGGGAAACTCGTTAATTATTAGAAGGTTGGCAAACCCTCTCAATGAAAGTGCTTTTACACAGTCTGTGCTTAGGGCTACTTAAAGCGGAAACAAACCATAGAGACAAAACTGAGAACTCCTTTATTTTGTCAAATTTCAAAGAGCTACTACAAACCATGTTGGATTTAAAGTTCCAAATTCATGTATCTATATAGGAGAGAGCAGAGGGAAACCTAAATATAAATACTGCTACTGTAGACGAATGCTTCAACCTAGAAGAACAAAATTTGGTGAGCCAAGTGGGATTTGGGTACTGATCATTTCCACCAAGTATCATCAAGATTGGGTGAAAAAATATATGCTGGTATTTCGGAAACTCGTTAATTCTTAGAAGCATGACAACCCCTCTCAATGAAAGTGCTTTTCCACAGTCTGTGCTTAGGGCTACTTAAAGAGGAACAAACCATAGAGACAAAACGGAGAACTCTTTTATTTTGTCAAGTTTCAAAGAGCTACTACGAACCATGTTGGATTTAGAGTTCCAAATTCATCTATCTATATAGGAGAGAGCAGAGGGAATCCTAAATATAAAAACTGCTACTGTAGACGAACGCTTCAACCTAGAAGAACAAAATTTGGTTAGCCAAGTGGGATTTGTGTACTGATCATTACCACCAAGTATCATCAAGTTTGGGTGAAAAAATATTTGCTGGTATTTCGGAAACGCGTTAATTCTTAGAAGCTTGACAACCCCTCTCAATGAAAGTGCTTTTACACAGTCTGTGCTTAGGGCTACATAAAGAGGAAACAAACCATAGAGACAAAACTGATAACTCCTTTATTTTGTCAAGTTTCAAAGAGCTACTACAAACCATGTTGGATTTAGAGTTCCAAATTCATCTATCTATATAGGATTGAGCAGATGCAAATCTAAATATAAAAACTGCTACTGTAGACGAACGGTTCAACCTAGAAGAACAAAATTTGGTGAGCCAATTGGGATTTGTGTACTGATCATTACCACCAAGTATCATCAAGATTGTGTGAAAAAATATTTGCAGGTATTTCAAAAACTCGTTAATTCTTAGAAGGTTGGCAACCCCTCTCAATGAAAGTGCTTTTCCACAGTCTGTGCCTAGGGAAACTTGAAGAGGAAACAAACCATAGAGACAAAACTGAGAACTCCTTTATTTTGTCAAGTTTCAAAGAGCTACTACAAACCATGTTGGATTTATAGTTCCACATTCATCTATCTATATAGGAGAGAACAGAGGGAAAACTAAATATAAAAACTACTACTGTAGATGAACGCTTCAACCTAGAAGAACAAAATTGGGTGAGCCAAGTGGGATTTGTGTACTGATCATTTCCACCAAGTATCAGCAAGATTGGCTGAAAAAATATATGCTGGTATTTCGGAAACGCGTTAATTCTTAGAAGCTTGACAACCCCTCTCAATGAAAGTGCTTTTCCACAGTCTGTGCTTTGGGCTACTTGAATAGGAAACAAACCATAGAGACAAAACTGAGAACTCCTTTATTTTGTGAAGTTTCAAAGAGCTACTACGAACCGTGTTGGATTTAGAGTTCCAAACTCATCTATCTATATAGGACAGAGCAGAGGGAATCTTAAATATAAAAACTGCTTCTGTAGACGAACGCTTCAACCTAGAAGAACAAAATTTTGAGCCAAGTGGGATTTGTGTACTGATCATTACCACCAAGTACCATCAATATTGGGTGAAAAAATATTTGCAGGTATTTCGGAAACTCGTTAATTCTTAGAAGCTTGGCAACCCCTCTCAATGAAAGTGCTTTTCCACAGTCTGTGCTGAGGGCTACTTGAAGAGGAAAAAACCATAGAGACAAAACTGAGAACTCTTTTATTTTGTCAAGTTTCAAAGAGCTACTACGAACCATGTTATATTTAGAGTTCCAAATTCATCTATCTATATAGGAGAGAGCAGAGGGAATCTTAAATATAAAAACTGCTACTGTAGACGAACGCTTCAACCTAGAAGAACAAAATTTGGTTACCCAAGTGGGATTTGTGTACTGATCATTACCACCAAGTATCATCAAGATTGGGTGAAAAAATATTTGCTGGTATTTCGGAAACTCGTTAATTCTTAGAAGGTTGGAAACCCCTATCAATGAAAGTGCTTTTCCACAGTCTGTGCCTAGGGCTACTTGAAGAGGAAACAATCCATAGAGACAAAACTGATAACTCCTATATTTTGTCAAGTTTCAAAGTGCTACTACGAACCATGTTGGATTTAGAGTTCCAAATTCATCTATCTATATCAGAGAGAACAGAAGGATACGTAAATATAAAAACTGCTACTGTACACGAACGCTTCAACCTAGAAGAACAAAATTTCATGAGCCAAGTGGGATTTGTGTACAAATCATTACCACCAAGTATCATCAAGATCGGGTGATAAAATATTTGCTGGTATTTCGGAAACTCGTTAATTCTTAGAAGCTTGGCAACTTCTCTCAATGAAAGTGTTTTTCCACAGTCTGTACTGAGGGCTACTTGAAGAGGAAACAAACATTAGAGACAGAACTGAGAACTTCTTTATTTTGTCAAGTTTCAAAGAGGTACTACAAACCATGTTGGATTTAGAGTTCCACATTCATCTATCTATATAGGAGAGAACAGAGGGAAAACTAAATATAAAAACTACTACTGTAGATGAACGCTTCAACCTAGAAGAACAAAATTTGTTGAGCCAAGTGGGATTTGTGTACTGATCATTACCACCAAGTTTCATCAAGATTGGGTGAAAAAATATTTGCTGGTATTTCGGAAATACGTTAATTCTTAGAAGCTTGACAACCCCTCTCAATGAAAGTGCTTTTCCACAGTCTGTGCTTAGGGCTACTTGAAGAGGAAAAAAACCATAGAGACAAAACTGAGAACTCCTTTATTTTGTGAAGTTTCAAAGAGCTACTACGAACCTTGTTGGATTTAGAGTTCCAAATTCATCTATCTATTTAGGACAGAGCAGAGGGAATCCTAAATATAAAAACTGCTTCTGTAGACGAACGCTTCAACCTAGAAGAACAAAATTTGGTGAGCCAAGTGGGATTTGTGTACTGATCATTACCACCAAGTATCATCAAGATTGGGTGAAAAAATATTTGCTGGTATTTCGGAAACTCGTTAATTCTTAGAAGCTTGACAACCCCTCTCAATGAAAGTGCTTTTCCACAGTCTGTGCTTTGGGCTACTTAAAGAGGAAACAAACCATAGAGACAAAACTGAGAACTCCTTTATTTTGTCAAGTTTCAAGGAGCTACTACAAACCATGTTGGATTTAGAGTTCCAAATTCATCTATCTATATAGGAGAGAGCAGATGGAAATATAAATATAAAAACTGCTACTGTAGACGAACGCTTAAACCTAGAAGAACAAAATTTGGTGAGCCAAGTGGGACTTGTGTACTGATCATTACCACCAAGTATCATCAATATTGGGTGAAAAAATATTTGCTGGTATTTCGGAAACACGTTAATTCTTAGAAGCTTGACAACCCCTCTCAAAGAAAGTGCTTTTACACAGTCTGTGCTTAGGGCTACATAAAGAGGAAACAAACCATAGAGACAAAACTGAGAACTCCTTTATTTTGTCAAGTTTCAAAGAGCTACTACAAACCATGTTGGATTTAGAGTTCCAAATTCATCTATCTATATAGGATTGAGCAGATGCAAATCTAAATATAAAAACTGCTACTGTAGACGAACGGTTCAACCTAGAAGAACAAAATTTGGTGAGCCAAGTGGGATTTGTGTACTGATCATTACCTCCAAGTATCATCAAGATAGGGTGAAAAAATATTTGCAGGTATTTCAAAAACTCGTTAATTCTTAGAAGGTTGGCAACCCCTCTCAATGAAAGTGCTTTTCCACAGTCTGTTCCTAGGGAAACTTGAAGAGGAAACAAACCATAGAGACAAAACTGAGAACTCCTTTATTTTGTCAAGTTTCAAAGAGCTACTACAAACCATGTTGGATTTATAGTTCCACATTCATCTATCTATATAGGAGAGAACAGAGGGAAAACTAAATATAAAAACTACTACTGTAGATGAACGCTTCAACCTAGAAGAACAAAATTGGGTGAGCCAAGTGGGATTTGTGTACTGATCATTTCCACCAAGTATCATCAAGATTGGCTGAAAAAATATATGCTGGTATTTCGGAAATGCGTTAATTCTTAGAAGCTTGACAACCCCTCTCAATGAAAGTGCTTTTCCACAGTCTGTGCTTTGGGCTACTTGAAGAGGAAAAAAACCATAGAGACAAAACTGAGAACTCCTTTATTTTGTGAAGTTTCAAAGAGCTACTACGAACCGTGTTGTATTTAGAGTTCCAAATTCATCTATCTATATAGGACAGAGCAGAGGGAATCTTAAATATAAAAACTGCTTCTGTAGACGAACGCTTCAAACTAGAAGAACAAAATTTTGAGCCAAGTGGGATTTGTGTACTGATCATTACCACCAAGTATCATCAATATTGGGTGAAAAAATATTTGCAGGTATTTCGGAAACTCGTTAATTCTTAGAAGCTTGGCAACCCCTCTCAATGAAAGTGCTATTCCACAGTCTGTGCCTAGGGCTACTTGAAGAGGAAACAAACCATAGAGACAAAACTGAGAACTCCTTTATTTTGTCATGTTTCAAGGAGCTACTCCAAACCATGTTGGATTTAGAGTTCCAAATTCATCTATCTATATAGGAGAGAACAGAAGGAAACCTAAATATAAAAACTGCTTCTGTACACGAATGCTTCAACCTAGAAGAACAAAATTTGGTGAGCCAAGAGGGATTTGTGTACTGATCATTACCACCAAGAATCATCAAGATTGGGTAAAAGAAATATTTGCTGGTATTTCGGAAACTCGTTAATTCTTAGAAGATTGGCAACCCCTCTCGATGAAAGTGCTTTTCCACAGTCTGTGCCTAGGGCTACTTGAAGAGGAAACAAACCATAGAGACAAAACTGAGAACTCCTTTATTTTGTCAAGTTTCAAAGAGATACTACAAACCATGTTGGATTTAGAGTTCCAACTTCATCTATTTATATAGGAGAGAACAGAGGGAAACCTAAATATAAAAACTGCTACTGTAGACGAACGCTTCAACCTAGAAGAACAAAATTTGGTGAGCCAACTACAATTTGTGTACTGATCATTAACACCAAGTATCATCAAGATTGGGGGAAAAAATATTTGCTGGTATTTCGGAAAGTCGTTAATTCTTAGAAGGTTGGCAACCCCTCTCAATGAAAGTGCTTTTCCACAGTCTGTGCCTAGGGCTACTTGAAGAGGAAACAAACCATAGAGACAAAACTGAGAACTCCTTTATTTTGTCAAGTTTCAAAGAGCTACTACGAACCACGTGGGATTTAGAGTTCCAAATTCATCTATCTATATAGGAGAGAACAGAAGGAAACCTAAATATAAAAACTGCTACTGTACACGAACGCTTCAAACTAGAAGAACAAAATTTCGTGAGCCAAGTGGGATTTGTGTACTAATCATTACCACCAAGTATGATCAATATCGGGTGAAAAAATATTTGCTGGTATTTCGGGAAGTCGTTAATTCTTAGAAGCTTGGCAACCCCTCTCAATGAAAGTGCTTTTCCACAGTCTGTGCTGAGGGCTACTTGAAGAGGAAAAAACCATAGAGACAAAACTGAGACCTCCTTTATTTTGTCAAGTTTCAAAGAGCTACTACAAATCATGTTGGATTTAGAGTTCCACATTCATCTATCTGTATAGGAGAGAACAGAGGGAAAACTAAATATAAAAACTACTACTGTAGATGAACGCTTCAACCTAGAAGAACAAAATTTGGTGAGCCAAGTGGGATTTGTGTACTGATCATTACCACCAAGTATCATCAAGATTGGGTGAAAAATATTTGCTGGTATTTGGGAAACTCGTTAATTATTAGAAGGTTGGCAACCCCTCTCAATGAAAGTGCTTTTACACAGTCTGTGCTTAGGGCTACTTAAAGCGGAAACAAACCATAGAGACAAAACTGAGAACTCCTTTATTTTGTCAAATTTCAAAGAGCTACTACAAACCATGTTGGATTTAAAGTTCCAAATTCATGTATCTATATAGGAGAGAGCAGAGGGAAACCTAAATATAAATACTGCTACTGTAGACGAATGCTTCAACCTAGAAGAACAAAATTTGGTGAGCCAAGTGGGATTTGGGTCCTGATCATTTCCACCAAGTATCATCAAGATTGGGTGAAAAAATATATGCTGGTATTTCGGAAACTCGTTAATTCTTAGAAGCATGACAACCCCTCTCAATGAAAGTGCTTTTCCACAGTCTGTGCTTAGGGCTACTTAAAGAGGAACAAACCATAGAGACAAAACGGAGAACTCTTTTATTTTGTCAAGTTTCAAAGAGCTACTACGAACCATGTTGGATTTAGAGTTCCAAATTCATCTATCTATATAGGAGAGAGCAGAGGGAATCCTAAATATAAAAACTGCTACTGTAGACGAACGCTTCAACCTAGAAGAACAAAATTTGGTTAGCCAAGTGGGATTTGTGTACTGATCATTACCACCAAGTATCATCAAGTTTGGGTGAAAAAATATTTGCTGGTATTTCGGAAACGCGTTAATTCTTAGAAGCTTGACAACCCCTCTCAATGAAAGTGCTTTTACACAGTCTGTGCTTAGGGCTACATAAAGAGGAAACAAACCATAGAGACAAAACTGATAACTCCTTTATTTTGTCAAGTTTCAAAGAGCTACTACAAACCATGTTGGATTTAGAGTTCCAAATTCATCTATCTTTATAGGATTGAGCAGAAGCAAATCTAAATATAAAAACTGCTACTGTAGACGAACGGTTCAACCTAGAAGAACAAAATTTGGTGAGCCAATTGGGATTTGTGTACTGATCATTACCACCAAGTATCATCAAGATTGTGTGAAAAAATATTTGCAGGTATTTCAAAAACTCGTTAATTCTTAGAAGGTTGGCAACCCCTCTCAATGAAAGTGCTTTTCCACAGTCTGTGCCTAGGGAAACTTGAAGAGAAAACAAACCATAGAGACAAAACTGAGAACTCCTTTATTTTGTCAAGTTTCAAAGAGCTACTACAAACCATGTTGGATTTATAGTTCCACATTCATCTATCTATATAGGAGAGAACAATGGGAAAACTAAATATAAAAACTACTACTGTAGATGAACGCTTCAACCTAGAAGAACAAAATTGGGTGAGCCAAGTGGGATTTGTGTACTGATCATTTCCACCAAGTATCATCAAGATTGGCTGAAAAAATATATGCTGGTATTTCGGAAACGCGTTAATTCTTAGAAGCTTGACAACCCCTCTCAATGAAAGTGCTTTTCCACAGTCTGTGCTTTGGGCTACTTGAATAGGAAACAAACCATAGAGACAAAACTGAGAACTCCTTTATTTTGTGAAGTTTCAAAGAGCTACTACGAACCGTGTTGGATTTAGAGTTCCAAACTCATCTATCTATATAGGACAGAGCAGAGGGAATCTTAAATATAAAAACTGCTTCTGTAGACGAACGCTTCAACCTAGAAGAACAAAATTTTGAGCCAAGTGGGATTTGTGTACTGATCATTACCACCAAGTACCATCAATATTGGGTGAAAAAATATTTGCAGGTATTTCGGAAACTCGTTAATTCTTAGAAGCTTGGCAACCCCTCTCAATGAAAGTGCTTTTCCACAGTCTGTGCTGAGGGCTACTTGAAGAGGAAAAAACCATAGAGACAAAACTGAGACCTTCTTTATTTTGTGAAGTTTCAAAGAGCTACTACGAACCATGTTGGATTTAGAGTTCCAAATTCATCTATCTATTTAGGACAGAGCAGAGGGAATCCTAAATATAAAAACTGCTTCTGTACACGAATGCTTCAACCTAGAAGAACAAAATTTGGTGAGCCAAGAGGGATTTGTGTACTGATCATTACCACCAAGAATCATCAAGATTGGGTAAAAGAAATATTTGCTGGTATTTCGGAAACTCGTTAATTCTTAGAAGATTGGCAACCCCTCTCGATGAAAGTGCTTTTCCACAGTCTGTGCCTAGGGCTACTTGAAGAGGAAACAAACCATAGAGACAAAACTGAGAACTCCTTTATTTTGTCAAGTTTCAAAGAGATACTACAAACCATCTTGGATTTAGAGTTCCAACTTCATCTATTTATATAGGAGAGAACAGAGGGAAACCTAAATATAAAAACTGCTACTGTAGACGAACGCTTCAACCTAGAAGAACAAAATTTGGTGAGCCAACTACAATTTGTGTACTGATCATTACCACCAAGTATCATCAAGATTGGGTGAAAAAATATTTGCTGGTATTTCGGAAAGTCGTTAATTCTTAGAAGCTTGGCAACCCCTCTCAATGAAAGTGCTTTTCCACAGTCTGTGCCTAGGGCTACTTGAAGAGGAAACAAACCATAGAGACAAAACTGAGAACTCCTTTATTTTGTCAAGTTTCAAAGAGCTACTACAAACCATGTTGGATTTAGAGTTCCAAATTCATCTATCTATATAGGAGAGAACAGAAGGAAACCTAAATTAAAAACTGCTACTGTACACGAACGCTTCAACCTAGAAGAACAAAATTTCCTGAGCCAAGTGGGATTTGTGTACTAATCATTACCACCAAGTATCATCAAGATTGGGTGAAAAATATTTGCTGGAATTTGGGAAAATCGTTAATTATTAGAAGCTTGGCAACCCCTCTCAATGAAAGTGCTTTTACACAGTCTGTGCTTAGGGCTACTTAAAGCGGAAACAAACCATAGAGACAAAACTGAGAACTCCTTCATTTTGTCAAGTTTCAAAGAGCTACTACAAACCATGTTGGATTTAAAGTTCCAAATTCATGTATCTATATAGGAGAGAGCAGAGGGAAACCTAAATAGAAAAACTGCTACTGTAGACGAACGCTTCAACCTAGAAGAACAATATTTGGTGAGCCAAGTGGGATTTGTGTACTGATCATTACCACCAAGTATCATCAAGATTGGGTGAAAAAATATTTGCTGGTATTTCGGAAACTCGTTAATTCTTAGAAGCTTGACAACCCCTCTCAATGAAAGTGCTTACACAGTCTGTGCTTAGGGCTACTTAAAGAGGAAACAAACCATGGAGACAAAACTGAGAACTCCTTTATTTTGTCAAGTTTCAAAGAGCTACTACAAACCATGTTGGATTTAGAGTTCAAAATTCATGTATCTATATAGGAGAGAGCAGATAGAAATCTAAATATAAAAACTGCTACTGTAGACGAACGCTTCAACCTAGAAGAACAAAATTTGGTGAGCCAAGTGGGATTTGTGTACTGATCATTACCACCAAGTATCATCAAGATCGGGTGAAAAAATATTTGCTGGTATTTCAGAAACTCCTTAATTCTTAGAAGCTTGGCAACTTCTCTCAATGAAAGTGCTTTTCCACAGTCTGTGCTGAGGGCTACTTGAAGAGGAAACAAACCTTAGAGACAGAACTGAGAACTCCTTTATTTTGTAAAGTTTCAAAGAGCTACTACAAACCATGTTGGATTTAGAGTTCCACATTCATCTATCTATACAGGAGAGAACAGAGGGAAAACTAAATATAAAAACTACTACTGTAGATGAACGCTTCAACCTAGAAGAACAAAATTTGGTGAGCCAAGTGGGATTTGTATACTGATAATTACCACCAAGTTTCATCAAGATGGGGTGAAAAAATATTTGCTGGTATTTCGGAAATGCGTTAATTCTTAGAAGCTTGACAACCCCTCTCAATGAAAGTGCTTTTCCACAGTCTATGCTTAGGGCTATTTGAAGAGGAAACAAACCATAGAGACAAAACTGAGAACTCCTTTATTTTGTGAAGTTTCAAAGAGCTACTACGAACCATGTTGGATTTAGAGTTCCAAATTCATCTATCTATTTAGGACAGAGCAGAGGGAATCCTAAATATAAAAACTGCTTCTGTAGACGAACGCTTCAATCTAGAAGAACAAAATTTGGTGAGGCAAGTGGGATTTGTGTACTTATCATTACCACCAAGTATCATCAAGATTGGGTGAAAAAATATTTGCTTGTATTTCGGAAACTCGTTAATTCTTAGAAGCTTGACAACCCCTCTCGGTGAAAGTGCTTTTCCACAGTCTGTGCTGAGGGCTACTTGAAGGGGAAACAAACCATGGAGACAAAACTAAGACCTCCTTTATTTTGTAAAGTTTCAAAGAGCTACTACAAACCATGTTGGATTTAGAGTTCCAAATTCATCTATCTATATAGGAGAGAGCAGATGAAAATATAAATATAAAAACTGCTACTGTAGACGAACGCTTCAACCTAGAAGAACAAAATTTGGTGAGCCAAGTGGGATTTGTGTACTGATCATTACCACCAAGTATCATCAAGATTGGGTGAAAAAATATATGCTGGTATTTCGGAAACGTGTTAATTCTTAGAAGCTTGACAACCCCTCTCAATGAAAGTGCTTTTCAACAGTCTGTGCTTAGGGCTACTTGAAGAGGAAACAAACCATAGAGACAAAACTGAGAACTCCTTTATTTTGTCAAGTTTCAAAGAGCTACTACGAACCGTGTTGGATTTAGAGTTGCAAATTCATCTATCTATATAGGAGAGAGCAGAGGGAATCTTAAATATAAAAACTGCTTCTGTAGACGAACGCTTCAACCTAGAAGAACAAAGTTTGGTGAGCCACTTGGGATTTGTGTACTGATCATTACCACCAAGTATCATCAATATTGGTTGAAAAAATATTTGCAGGTATTTCGGAAACTCTTTAATTCTTAGAAGTTTGGCAACCCCTCTCAATGAAAGTGCTTTTCCACAGTCTGTGCTTAGGGCTACTTGAAGAGGAAACAAACCATAGAGACAAAACTGAGAACTCCTTTATTTTGTCAAGTTTCAAAGAGCTACTCCAAACCATGTTGGATTTAGAGTTCCAAATTCATCTATCTATATTGGAGAGAACAGAAGGATACCTAAATATAAAAACTGCTACTGTACACGAACGCTTCAACCTATAAGAACAAAATTTGGTGAGCCAAGTGGGATTTGTGTACTGATCATTACCACCAAGTATCATCAAGATTGCGTAAAAAATATTTGCTGGTATTTCGGAAAGTCGTTAATTCTTAGAAGCTTGGCAACCCCTCTCGATGAAAGTGCTTTTCCACAGTCTGTGCCTAGGGCTATTGAAGAGGAAACAAACCATAGAGACAAAACTGAGAACTCCTTTATTTTGTCAAGATTCAAAGAGATACTAAAAATCATGTTGGATTTAGAGTTCCACATTCATCGATCTATATAGGAGAGAACAGAGGGAAAACTAAATATAAAAACTACTACTGTAGATGAACGCTTCAACCTAGAAGAACAAAATTTGGTGAGCCAAGTGGGATTTGTGTACTGTTCATTACCACCAAGTATCCTCAAATTGGGTGAAAAAATATTTGCTGGTATTTCGGAAACTCGTTAATTCTTAGAAGCTTGGCAACCCCTCTCAATGAAAGTGCTTTTCCACAGTCTGTGCATAGGACTACTTAAAGAGGAAACAAAGCATAGAGACAAAACTGAGCACTCCTTTATTTTGTCAAGTTTCAAAGAGCTACTACAAACCATGTTCGATTTAGAGTTCCAAATTCATCTATCTATATAGGAGAGAGCAGATGGAAACCTAAATATAAAAACTACTACTGTAGACGAACGCTTCAACCTAGAAGAACAAAATTTGGTGAGCCAAGTGGGATTTATGCACTGATCATTACCACCAAGTATCATCAAGATTGGGTGAAAAAGTGTTCGCTCGTATTTCGGAAACTTGTTAATTCTTAGAATGTAGGCAACCCCTCTCAATGAAAGTGCTTTTACTCAGTCTGTGCTTAGGGCTACTTAAAGAGGAAACAAACCATAGAGACAAAACTGAGAACTCTTTTATTTTGTCAAGTTTCAAAGAGCTACTACAAACCATGTTGGATTTAGGGTTCCAAATTCATCTATCAATATAGGTGAGAGCAGATGGAAACCTAAATATAAAAACTACTACTGTAGACGAACGCTTCAACCTAGAAGAACAAAATTTGGTGAGCCAAGTGGGATTTGTGTACTGATCATTACCACAATGTATCATCAAGATTGGGTGAAAAAATATTTGCAGGTATTTATGAAACTCGTTAATTCTTAGAAAGTTGGCAACCCCTCTCGATGAGAGTGCTGTTCCACAGTCTGTGCCTAGGGCTACTTGAAGAGGAAACAAACCATAGAGACATAACTGAGAACTCCTTTATTTGTCAAGATTCAAAGAGCTACAACAAACCATGTTGGATTTAGAGTTCCAAATTTATCTATTTATATAGGAGAGAACAGAAGGAAACCTAAATATAAAAACTGCTACTGTACACGAACGCTTCAACCTAGAAGAACAAAATTTGGTGAGCCAAGTGAAATGTGTGTACTGATCATTACCACCAAGTATCATCAAGATTGGGTGAAAAAAATATTTGCTGGTATTTGGGAAACTCGTTAATTCTTAGAAGCTTGGCAACCCCTCTCAATGAAAGTGCTTTTCCACAGTCTGTGCCTAGGGCTAGGAAGAGGAAACAAACCATAGACACAAAACTGAGAACTCCTTTATTTTGTCAAGTTTCAAAGAGCTTCTACTAACCATGTTGAATTTTGAGTTCCAAATTCATCTATATATATAAGAGAGAACAGTGGGAAAACTAAATATAAAAACTACTACTGTAGATGAACGCTTCAACCTAGAAGAACAAAATTTGGTGAGCCAAGTGGAATTTGTGTACTGATCATTACCATCAAGTATCATCAAGATCGGGTGAAAAAATATTTGCTGGTATTTCGGGAAGTCGTTAATTCTTAGAAGCTTGGCAACCCCTCTCAATGAAAGTGCTTTTCCACAGTCTGTGCTGAGGGCTACTTGAAGAGGAAAAAACATAGAGACAAAACTGAGACCTCCTTTATTTTGTCAAGTTTCAAAGAGCTACTACAAATCATCTTGGATTTAGAGTTCCACATTCATCTATCTATATAGGAGAGAACAGAGGGAAAACTAAATATAAAAACTACTAGTGTAGATGAACGCTTCAACCTAGAAGAACAAAATTTGGTGAGCCAAGTGGGACTTGTGTACTGATCATTACCACCAAGTATCATCAAGATTGGGTGAAAAAATATTTGCTGGTATTTGGGAAACTCGTTAATTATTAGAAGCTTGGCAACCCCTCTCAATGAAAGTGCTTTTACACAGTCTGTGCTTAGGGCTACTTAAAGCGGAAACAAACCATAGAGACAAAACTGAGAACTCCTTTATTTTGTCAAGTTTCAAAGAGCTACTACAAACCATGTTGGATTTAAAGTTCCAAATTCATGTATCTATATAGGAGAGAGCAGAGGGAAACCTAAATATAAAAACTGCTACTGTAGACGAACGCTTCAACCTAGAAGAACAAAATTTGGTGAGCCAAGTGGGATTTGGGTACTGATCATTTCCACCAAGTATCATCAAGATTGGGTGAAAAAATATATGCTGGTATTTCGGAAACTCGTTAATTCTTAGAAGCATGACAACCCCTCTCAATGAAAGTGGTTTTCCACAGTCTGTGCTTAGCGCTACTTAAAGAGGAAACAAACCATAGAGACAAAACTGAGAACTCTTTTATTTTGTCAAGTTTCAAAGAGCTACTACGAACCATGTTGGATTTAGAGTTCCAAATTCATCTATCTATATAGGAGAGAGGCGAGGGAATCCTAAATATAAAAACTGCTACTGTAGACGAACGCTTCAACCTAGAAGAACAAAATTTGGTTATCCAAGTGGGATTTGTGTACTGATCATTACCACCAAGTATCATCAAGATTGGGTGAAAAAATATTTGCTGGTATTTCGGAAACTCGTTAATTCTTTGAAGGTTGGAAACCCCTATCAATGAAAGTGCTTTTCCACAGTCTGTGCATAGGGCTACTTGAAGAGGAAACAAACCATAGAGACAAAACTGATAACTCCTTTATTTTGTCAAGTTTCAAAGTGCTACTATGAACCATGTTGGATTTAGAGTTCCAAATTCATCTATCTATATCAGAGAGAACAGAAGGAAACCTAAATATAAAAACTGCTACTGTACACGAACGCTTCACCGTAGAAGAACAAAATTTCATGAGCCAAGTGGGATTTGTGTACAAATCATTACCACCAAGTATCATCAAGATTGGGTGAAAAAATATTTGCTGGTATTTCGGAAACTCGTTAATTCTTAGAAGGTTGGCAACCCCTCTCAATGAAAGTGCTTTTCCACAGTCTGTGCCTAGGGCTACTTGAAGAGGAAACAAACCATAGAGACAAAACTGAGAACTCCTTTATTTTGTCAAGTTTCAAAGAGCTACTACAAACCATGTTGGATTTAGAGTTCCACATTCTTCTATCTATATAGGAGAGAACAGAAGGAAACCTAAATATAAAATCTACTACTGTACACGAACGCTTCAACCTGTAAGAACAAAATTTGGTGAGCCAAGTGGGATTTGTGTACTGATCATTACCACCAAGTATCATCAAGATTGCGTAAAAAAATACTTGCTGGTATTTCGGAAACTCGTTAATTCTTAGAAGCTTGACAACCCCTTTCGATGAAAGTGCTTTTCCACTGTCTGTGCCTAGGGCTACTTGAAGAGGAAACAAACCATAGAGAAAAAACTGATAACTCCTTTATTTTGTCAAGTTTCAAAGAGCTACTACAAACCATGTTGGATTTAGAGTTCCAAATTCATCTATCTATATAGGATTGATGAGATGGAAATCTAAATATAAAAACTGCTACTGTAGACGAACGGTTCAACCTAGAAGAACAAAATTTGGTGAGCCAAGTGGGATTTGTGTACTGATCATTACCACCAAGTGTCATCAATATTGGGTGAAAAAATATTTGCAGGTATTTCGGAAATTCGTTAATTCTTAGAAGTTTGGCAACCCTCTCAATGAAAGTGCTTTTCCACAGTCTGTGCCTAGGGCTACTTGAAGAGGAAACAAACCATAGATACAAAACTGAGAACTCCTTTATTTTGTGAAGTTTCAAAGAGCTACTACGAACCGTGTTGGATTTAGAGTTCCAAATTCATCTATCTATATAGGACAGAGCAGAGGGAATCTTAAATATAAAACTGCTTCTGTAGACGAACGCTTCAACCTAGAAGAACAAAATTTTGAGCCAAGTGGGATTTGTGTACTGATCATTACCACCAAGTATCATCAATATTGGGTGAAAAAATATTTGCAGGTATTTCGGAAACTCGTTAATTCTTAGAAGTTTGGCAACCCTCTCAATGAAAGTGCTTTTCCACAGTCTGTGCCTAGGGCTACTTGAAGAGGAAACAAACCATAGATACAAAACTGAGAACTCCTTTATTTTGTCAAGTTTCAAAGAGCTACTCCAAACCATGTTGGATTTAGAGTTCCAAATTCATCTATCTATATAGGAGAGAACAGAAGGAAACCTAAATATAAAAACTGCTTCTGTACACGAACGTTTCAACCTAGAAGAACAAAATTTGGTGAGCCAAGAGGGATTTGTGTACTGATCATTACCACCAAGTATCATCAAGATTGGGTAAAAGAAGTATTTGCTGGTATTTCGGAAACTCGTTAATTCTTAGAAGCTTGGCAACCCCTCTCGATGAAAGTGCTTTTCCACAGTCTGTGCCTAGGGCTACTTGAAGACTAAACAAACCATAGAGACAAAACTGAGAACTCCTTTATTTTGTCAAGTTTCAAAGAGATACTACAAACCATGTTGGATTTAGAGTTCCAACTTCATCTATTTATATAGGAGAGAACAGAGGGAAACCTAAATATAAAAACTGCTACTGTAGACGAACGCTTCAACCTAGAAGAACAAAATTTGGTGAGCCAAGTGCAATTTGTGTACTGATCATTACTACCAAGTATCATCAAAATTGGGTGAAAAAATATTTGCTGGTATTTCGGGAAGTCGTTAATTCTTAGAAGCTTGGCAACCCCTCTCAATGAAAGTGCTTTTCCACAGTCTGTGCTGAGGGCTACTTGAAGAGGAAAAAACCATAGAGACAAAACTGAGACCTCCTTTATTTTGTCAAGTTTCAAAGAGCTACTACAAATCATGTTGGATTTAGAGTTCCACATTCATCTATCTATATAGGAGAGAACAGAGGGAAAACTAAATATAAAAACTACTACTGTAGATGAACGCTTAAACCTAGAAGAACAAAATTTGGTGAGCCAAGTGGGATTTGTGTACTGATCATTACCACCAAGTATCATCAAGATTGGGTGAAAAATATTTGCTGGTATTTGGGAAACTCGTTAATTATTAGAAGCTTGGCAACCCCTCTCAATGAAAGTGCTTTTACAGAGTCTGTGCTTAGGGCTACTTGAAGAGGAAACAAACCATAGAGACAAAACTGAGAACTCCTTTATTTTGTCAAGTTTCAAAGAGCTACTACAAACCATGTTGGATTTAAAGTTAAAATTCATGTATCTATATAGGAGAGAGCAGAGGGAAACCTAAATATAAAAACTGCTACTGTAGACGAACGCTTCAACCTAGAAGAACAAAATTTGGTGAGCCAAGTGGGATTTGGGTACTTATCATTACCACCAAGTATCATCAAGACTGGGTGAAAAAATATATGCTGGTATTTCGGAAACTCGTTAATTCTTAGAAGCTTGACAACCCCTCTCAATGAAAGTGCTTTTCCACAGTCTGTGCTTAGGGCTACTTAAAGAGGAAACAAAACATAGAGACAAAACTGAGAACTCTTTTATTTTGTCAAGTTTCAAAAAGCTACTACGAACCATGTTGGATTTAGAGTTCCAAATTCATCTATCTATATAGGAGAGAGCAGAGGGAATCCTAAATATAAAAACTGCTACTGTAGACGAACGCTTCAACCTAGAAGAACAAAATTTGGTGAGCCAAGTGGGATTTGTGTACTGATCATTACCACCAAGTATCATCAAGATTGGGTGAAAAAATATTTGCTGGTATTTCGGAAACTCGTTAATTCTTAGAAGGTTGGAAACCCCTATCAATGAAAGTGCTTTTCCACAGTCTGTGCCGACGGCTACTTGAAGAGGAAACAAACCATAGAGACAAAACTGATAACTCCTATATTTTGTCAAGTTTCAAAGTGCTACTACAAACCATGTTGGATTTAGAGTTCCAAATTCATCTATCTATATCAGAGAGAACAGAAGGATACCTAAATATAAAAACTGCTACTGTACACGAACGCTTCAACCTAGAAGAACAAAATTTCATGAGCCAAGTGGGATTTGTGTACAAATCATTACCACCAAGTATCATCAAGATCGGGTGAAAAAATATTTGCTGGTATTTCGGAAACTCCTTAATTCTTAGAAGCTTGGCAACTTCTCTCAATGAAAGTGCTTTTCCAAAGTCTGTGCTGAGGGCTACTTGAAGAGGAAACAAACATTAGAGACAGAACTGAGAACTTCTTTATTTTGTCAAGTTTCAAAGAGCTACTACAAACCATGTTGGATTTAGAGTTCCACATTCATCTATCTATATAGGAGAGAACAGAGGGAAAACTAAATATAAAAACTACTACTGTAGATGAACGCTTCAACCTAGAAGAACAAAATTGGGTGAGCCAAGTGGGATTTGTGTACTGATCATTACCACCAAGTTTCATCAAGATTGGGTGAAAAAATATTTGCTGGTATTTCGGAAATGCGTTAATTCTTAGAAGCTTTACAACCCCTCTCAATGAAAGTGCTTTTCCACAGTCTGTGCTTAGGGCTACTTGAAGAGGAAACAAACCATAGAGACAAAACTGAGAACTCCTTTATTTTGTCAAGTTTCAAAGAGCTACTACAAACCATGTTGGATTTATAGTTCCACATTCATCTATCTATATAGGAGAGAACAGAGGGAAAACTAAATATAAAAACTACTACTGTAGATGAACGCTTCAACCTAGAAGAACAAAATTGGGTGAGCCAAGTGGGATTTGTGTACTGATCATTTCCACCAAGTATCATCAAGATTGGCTGAAAAAATATATGCTGGTATTTCGGAAACGCGTTAATTCTTAGAAGCTTGACAACCCCTCTCAATGAAAGTGCTTTTCCACAGTCTGTGCTTTGGGCTACTTGAAGAGGAAACAAACCATAGAGACAAAACTGAGAACTCCTTTATTTTGTTAAGTTTCAAAGAGCTACTACGAACCGTGTTGGATTTAGAGTTGCAAATTCATCTATCTATATAGGACAGAGCAGAGGGAATCTTAAATATAAAAACTGCTTCTGTAGACAAACGCTTCAACCTAGAAGAACAAAATTTGGTGAGCCACGTGGGATTTGTGTACAAATCATTACCACCAAGTATCATCAAGATTGGGTGAAAAACTATTTGCTGGTATTTCGGAAACTCGTTAATTCTTAGAAGCTTGGCAACCCCTCTCAATGAAAGTGCTTTTCCACAGTCTGTGCCTAGGGCTACTTGAAGAGGAAAGAAACCATAGAGACAAAACTGAGAACTCCTTTATTTTGTCAAGTTTCAAAGAGCTACTACGAACCACGTGGGATTTAGAGTTCCAAATTCATGTATCTATATAGGAGAGAGCAGAGGGAAACCTAAATATAAAAACTGCTACTGTAGACGAACGCTTCAACCTAGAAGAACAAAATTTGGTGAGCCAAGTGGGATTTGTGTACTGATCATTACCACCAAGTATCATCAAGATTGGCTGAAAAAATATTTGCTGGTATTTCGGAAATGCGTTAATTCTTAGAAGATTGACAACCCCTCTCAATGAAAGTGCTTTTTCACAGTCTGTGCTTAGGGCTACTTGAAGAGGAAACAAACCATAGAGACAAAACTGAGAACTCCTTTATTTTGTCAAGTTTCAAAGAGCTACTACAAATCATGTTGGATTTAGAGTTCCACATTCATCTATCTATATAGGATTGAGCAGATGGAAATCTAAATATAAAAACTGCTACTGTAGACGAACGCTTCAACCTAGAAGAACAAAATTTGGTGAGCCAAGTGGGATTTGTGTACTGATCATTACCACCAAGTATCATCAAGATTGGGTGAAAAAATATTTGCTGGTATTTCGGAAACTCGTTAATTCTTAGAAGCTTGACAACCCCTCTCAATGAAAGTGCTTTTACACAGTCTGTGCTTAGGGCTACTTAAAGAGGAAACAAACCATAGAGACAAAACTGAGAACTCCTTTATTTTGTCAAGTTTCAAAGAGCTACTACAAACCATGTTGGATTTAGAGTTCCAAATTCATCTATCTATATAGGATTGAGCAGATGGAAATCTAAATATAAAAACTGCTACTGTAGACGAACGCTTCAACCTACAGG
>NW_027511152.1:0-27854 GCF_048772815.1 Callospermophilus lateralis | reverse complement strand
TATCTATATAGCAGAAAACAGAGTGAAACCTAAAAATTCAAAATGTTACTGGAAACGAACGCTTGAACCTAGAAGACTGAAAGTTGGGCAGCCAAGTGGGATTAGTGAACTGATCATTACCACCAAGTATCATCAAGTTTTGGTGAAAAAATGTTTGCTGAGATTTCAGCAAACTAGTAGTTTTTTGGACGCTTGGCAACCCCTTTCAAACGAAAGTGTTTTTCGCCAGTCTCTGCATCGGGTACTTCAAGAGGAAACAAACCATAGAGATAGAACTTAGAACTACTTCATTTGGTCAAGTTTCAAGGAGCTAGCACAAACCGTGTTTGATTTAGAATTCCAAACACATCTATCTATATAGCAGAAAACAGAGTGAAACCTAAAAATTCAAAGTGTTACTGGAAACGAACGCCTGAACCTAGAAGAGTGAAAGTTGGGCAGCCAAGTGGGATTAGTGAACTGATCATTACCACCAAGTATCATCAAGTTTTGGTGAAAAAATGTTTGCTGAGATTTCAGCAAACTAGTAGTTTTTTGGAAGCTTGGCAACCCCTTTCAAACGAAAGTGTTTTTCGCCAGTCTCTGCATGGGGTACTTCAAGAGGAAACAAACCATAGAGATAGAACTTAGAACTACTTCATTTGGTCAAGTTTCAAGGAGCTAGCACAAACCGTTTTTGATTTAGAATTCCAAACACATCTATCCATATAGCAGAAAACAGAGTGAAACCTAAAAATTCAAAATGTTACTGGAAACGAACGCTTGAACCTAGAAGAGTGAAAGTTGGGCAGTCAAGTGGGATTAGTGAACTGATCATTACCACCAAGTATCATCAAGTTTTGGTGAAAAAATTATTGCTGAGATTTCAGCAAACTAGTAGTTTTTTTGAAGCTTGGCAACCCCTTTCAAACGAAAGTGTTTTTCGCCAGTCTCTGCATGGGGTACTTCAAGAGGAAACAAACCATAGAGATAGAACTTAGAACTACTTCATTTGGTCAAGTTTCAAGGAGCTAGCACAAACCGTGTTTGATTCAGAGTTTCAAACACATCTATCTATATAGCAGAAAACAGAGTGAAACCTAAAAATTCAAAGTGTTACTGGAAACGAACGCTTGAACCTAGAAGAGTGAAATTGGGCAGCCAAGTGAGATTAGTGAACTGATCATTACCACCAAGTATCATCAAGATTTGGTGAAAAAATGTTTGCTGAGATTTCAGCAAACTAGTAGTTTTTTGGACGCTTGGCAACCCCTTTCAAACGAAAGTGTTTTTCGCCAGTCTCTGCATGGGGTACTTCAAGAGGAAACAAACCATAGAGATAGAACTTAGAACTACTTCATTTGGTCAAGTTTCAAGGAGCTAGCACAAACCGTGTTTGATTTAGAATTCCAAACACATCTATCTATATAGCAGAAAACAGAGTGAAACCTAAAAATTCAAAGTGTTACTGGAAACGAACGCTTGAACCTAGAAGAGTGAAAGTTGGGCAGCCAAGTGGGATTAGTGAACTGATCATTACCACCAAGTATCATCAAGTTTTGGTGAAAAAATGTTTGCTGAGATTTCAGCAAACTAGTAGTTTTTTGGACGCTTGGCAACCCCTTTCAAACGAAAGTGTTTTTCGCCAGTCTCTGCATGGGGTACTTCAAGAGGAAACAAACCATAGAGATAGAACTTAGAACTACTTCATTTGGTCAAGTTTCAAGGAGCTAGCACAAACCGTGTTTGATTTAGAATTCCAAACACATCTATCTATATAGCAGAAAACAGAGTGAAACCTAAAAATTCAAAGTGTTACTGGAAACGAACGCTTGAACCTAGAAGAGTGAAAGTTGGGCAGCCAAGTGGGATTAGTGAACTGATCATTACCACCAAGTATCATCAAGTTTTGGTGAAAAAATGTTTGCTGAGATTCCAGCAAACTAGTATTTTTTTGGAAGCTTGGCAACCCATTTCAAACGAAAGTGTTTTTCGCCAGTCTCTGCATGGGGTACTTCAAGAGGAAACAAACCATAGAGATAGAACTTAGAACTACTTCATTTGGTCAAGTTTCAAGGAGCTAGCACAAACAGTGTTTGATTTAGAATTCCAAACACAGCTATCTATGTAGCAGAAAACAGAGTGAAACCTAAAAATTCAAAGTGTTACTGGAAACGAACGCTTGAACCTAGAAGAGTGAAAGTTGGGCAGCCAAGTGAGATTAGTGAACTGATCATTACCACCAAGTATCATCAAGATTTGGTGAAAAAATGTTTGCTGAGTTTTCAGAAAACTAGTAGTTTTTTGGAAGCTTGGCAACCCCATTCAAACGAAAGTGTTTTTCGCCAGTTTCTGCATGGGGTACTTCAAGAGGAAACAAACATAGAGATAGAACTTAGAACTACTTCATTTTGTCAAGTTTCAAGGAGCTAGCACAAACCGTGTTTGATTCAGAGTTTCAAACACATCTATCTATATAGCAGAAAACAGAGTGAAACCTAAAAATTCAAAGTGTTACTGGAAACGAACGCTTGAACCTAGAAGAGAGAAAGTTGGGCAGCCAAGTGGGATTAGTGAACTGATCATTACCACCAAGTATCATCAAGTTTTGGTGAAAAAATGTTTGCTGAGATTTCAGCAAACTAGTAGTTTTTTGGAATCTTGGCAACCCCTTTCAAACGAAAGTGTTTTTCGCCAGTCTCTGCATGGGGTACTTCAAGAGGAAACAAACCATAGAGATAGAACTTAGAACTACTTCTTTTGGTCAAGTTTCAAGGAGCTAGCACAAACAGTGTTTGATTTAGAATTCCAAACACAGCTATCTATGTAGCAGAAAACAGAGTGAAACCTATAAATTCAAAGTGTTACTGGAAACGAACGCTTGAACCTAGAAGAGTGAAAGTTGGGCAGTTAAGTGAGATTAGTGAACTGATCATTACCACCAAGTATCATCAAGATTTGGTGAAAAAATGTTTGCTGAGATTTCAGCAAACTAGTAGTTTTTTGGAAGCTTGGCAACCCCTTTCAAACGAAAGTGTTTTGCGCCAGTCTCTGCATGGGGTACTTCAAGAGGAAACAAACCATAGAGATAGAACTTAGAACTATTTCATTTTGTCAAGTTTCACGCAGCTAGCACAAACCGTGTTTGACTCAGAGTTTCAAACACATCTATCTATATAGCAGAAAACAGAGTGAAACCTAAAAATTCAAAGTGTTACTGGAAACGAACGCTTGAACCTAGAAGAGTGAAAGTTGGGCAGCCAAGTGGGATTAGTGAACTGATCATTACCACCAAGTATCATCAAGTTTTGGTGAAAAAATGTTTGCTGAGATTTCAGCAAACTAGTAGTTTTTTGGACGCTTGGCAACCCCTTTCAAACGAAAGTGTTTTTCGCCAGTCTCTGCATGGGGTACTTCAAGAGGAAACAAACCATAGAGATAGAACTTAGAACTACTTCATTTGGTCAAGTTTCAAGGAGCTAGCACAAACCGTGTTTGATTTAGAATTCCAAACACATCTATCTATATAGCAGAAAACAGAGTGAAACCTAAAAATTCAAAGTGTTACTGGAAATGAACGCTTGAACCTAGAAGAGTGAAAGTTGGGCAGCCAAGTGGGATTAGTGAACTGATCATTACCACCAAGTATCATCAAGTTTTGGTGAAAAAATGTTTGCTGAGATTCCAGCAAACTAGTATTTTTTTGGAAGCTTGGCAACCCATTTCAAACGAAAGTGTTTTTCGCCAGTCTCTGCATGGGGTACTTCAAGAGGAAACAAACCATAGAGATAGAACTTAGAACTACTTCATTTGGTCAAGTTTCAAGGAGCTAGCACAAACAGTGTTTGATTTAGAATTCCAAACACAGCTATCTATGTAGCAGAAAACAGAGTGAAACCTAAAAATTCAAAGTGTTACTGGAAACGAACGCTTGAACCTAGAAGAGTGAAAGTTGGGCAGCCAAGTGAGATTAGTGAACTGATCATTACCACCAAGTATCATCAAGATTTGGTGAAAAAATGTTTGCTGAGTTTTCAGAAAACTAGTAGTTTTTTGGAAGCTTGGCAACCCCATTCAAACGAAAGTGTTTTTCGCCAGTTTCTGCATGGGGTACTTCAAGAGGAAACAAACATAGAGATAGAACTTAGAACTACTTCATTTTGTCAAGTTTCAAGGAGCTAGCACAAACCGTGTTTGATTCAGAGTTTCAAACACATCTATCTATATAGCAGAAAACAGAGTGAAACCTAAAAATTCAAAGTGTTACTGGAAACGAACGCTTGAACCTAGAAGAGAGAAAGTTGGGCAGCCAAGTGGGATTAGTGAACTGATCATTACCACCAAGTATCATCAAGTTTTGGTGAAAAAATGTTTGCTGAGATTTCAGCAAACTAGTAGTTTTTTGGAATCTTGGCAACCCCTTTCAAACGAAAGTGTTTTTCGCCAGTCTCTGCATGGGGTACTTCCAGAGGAAACAAACCATAGAGATAGAACTTAGAACTACTTCATTTGGTCAAGTTTCAAGGAGCTAGCACAAACCGTGTTTGATTTAGAATTCCAAACACATCTATCTATATAGCAGAAAACAGAGTGAAACCTAAAAATTCAAAATGTTACTGGAAACGAACGCTTGAACCTAGAAGAGTGAAAGTTGGGCAGTCAAGTGGGATTAGTGAACTGATCATTACCACCAAGTATCATCAAGTTTTGGTGAAAAAATGTTTGCTGAGATTTCAGCAAACTAGTAGTTTTTTGGACGCTTGGCAACCCCTTTCAAACGAAAGTGTTTTTCGCCAGTCTCTGCATGGGGTACTTCAAGAGGAAACAAACCATAGAGATAGAACTTAGAACTACTTCATTTGGTCAAGTTTCAAGGAGCTAGCACAAACCGTGTTTGATTCAGAGTTTCAAACACATCTATCTATATAGCAGAAAACAGAGTGAAACCTAAAAATTCAAAGTGTTACTGGAAACGAACGCTTGAACCTAGAAGAGTGAAAGTTGGGCAGCCAAGTGAGATTAGTGAACTGATCATTACCACCAAGTATCATCAAGATTTGGTGAAAAAATGTTTGCTGAGATTTCAACAAACTAGTAGTTTTTTGGAAGCTTGGCAACCCCTTTCAAACGAAAGTGTTTTGCGCCAGTCTCTGCATGGGGTACTTCAAGAGGAAACAAACCATAGAGATAGAACTTAGAACTATTTCATTTTGTCAAGTTTCACGCAGCTAGCACAAACCGTGTTTGACTCAGAGTTTCAAACACATCTATCTATATAGCAGAAAACAGAGTGAAACCTAAAAATTCAAAGTGTTACTGGAAACGAACGCTTGAACCTAGAAGAGTGAAAGTTGGGCAGCCAAGTGGGATTAGTGAACTGATCATTACCACCAAGTATCATCAAGTTTTGGGGAAAAAATGTTTGCTGAGATTTCAGCAAACTAGTAGTTTTTTGGACGCTTGGCCACCCCTTTCAAACGAAAGTGTTTTTCGCCAGTCTCTGCATGGGGTACTTCAAGAGGAAACAAACCATAGAGATAGAACTTAGAACTACTTCATTTGGTCAAGTTTCAAGGAGCTAGCACAAACCGTGTTTGATTTAGAATTCCAAACACATCTATCTATATAGCAGAAAACAGAGTGAAACCTAAAAATTCAAAATGTTACTGGAAACGAACGCTTGAACCTAGAAGACTGAAAGTTGGGCAGCCAAGTGGGATTAGTGAACTGATCATTACCACCAAGTATCATCAAGTTTTGGTGAAAAAATGTTTGCTGAGATTTCAGCAAACTAGTAGTTTTTTGGACGCTTGGCAACCCCTTTCAAACGAAAGTGTTTTTCGCCAGTCTCTGCATCGGGTACTTCAAGAGGAAACAAACCATAGAGATAGAACTTAGAACTACTTCATTTGGTCAAGTTTCAAGGAGCTAGCACAAACGGTGTTTGATTTAGAATTCCAAACACAGCTATCTATGTAGTAAAAAACAGAGTGAAACCTAAAAGTTCAAACTGTTACTGGAAACGAATGCTTCAACCTAGAAGAATAAAAATTGGGCAGCCAAGTGGGATTATTGAACTGATCATTACCACCAAGTATCATCAAGATTTGGTGAAAAAATGTTTTCTGAGATTTCAGCAAACAAGTAGTTTTTTGGAAGCTTGGCAACCCCTTTCAAACGAAAGTGGTTTTCGCCAGTCTCTGCATGGGGTACTTCAAGAGGAAACAAACCATAGAGATAGAAATAAGAACTACTTCATATGGTCAAGTTTCAAGGAGCTAGCAAAAACCGTGTTTGATTTAGAGTTTCAAACACATCTATCTATATAGCAGAAAACAGAGTGAAACCTAAAAATTCAAAGTGTTACTGGAAACGAACGCTTGAATATTGAAGAGTGAAAATTGGGCAGCCAAGTGGGCTTAGTGAACTGATCATTACCACCAAGTATCATCAAGATTTGGTGAATAAATGTATGCTGAGATTTCAGAAAACTAGTAGTGTTTTGGAAGCTTGGAAACCCCTTTCAAACGAAAGTGTTTTCGCCAGTCTCTGCATGGGGTACTTCAAGAGGAAACAAACCATAGAGATAGAACTTAGAACTACTTCTTTTGATCAAGTTTCAAGGAGCTAGCACAAACCGAGTTTTATTTAGAATTCCAAACACAGCTATCTATGTAGGAGAAAACAGAGTGAAACCTAAAAATTCAAACTGTTACTGGAAACGAATGCTTCAACCTAGAAGAATAAAAATTGGGCAGCCAAGTGGGATTAGTGAACTGATCATTACCACCAAGTATCATCAAGATTTGGTGAAAAAATGTTTGCTGAGATTTCAGCAAACTAGTAGTGTTTTGGAAGCTTGGCAACCCCTTTCAAACGAAAGTGTTTTTCGCCAGTCTCTGCATGGGGTACTTCAAGAGGAAACAAACAATAAAGATAGAACTTAGAACTACTTCATTTGGGCAAGTTTCAAGGAGCTAGCACAAACCGTGTTTGATTTAGAGTTTCAAACACATATATCTATATAGCAGAAAACAGAGGGAAACCTAAAAATTCAAAGTGTTACTGGAAACGAATGCTTGAACCTAGAAGAGTGAAAATTGAGCAGCCAATGGGATTAGTGAAATGATCATTACCACCAAGTATCATCAAGATTTGGTGAAAAAATGTTTGCTGAGATTTCAGCAAACTAGTAGTTTTTCTGGAAGCTTGGCAACCCCTTTCAAACGAAAGTGTTTTTCGCCAGTCTCTGCATGGGGTACTTCAAGAGGAAACAAACCATAGAGATAGAACTTAGAACTACTTCTTTTGATCAAGTTTCAAGGAGCTAGCACAAACCGAATTTTATTTAGAATTCCAAACACAGCTATCTATGTAGGAGAAAACAGAGTGAAACCTAAAAATTCAAACTGTTATTGGAAGCGAATGCTTCAACCTAGAAGAATAGAAATTGGGCAGCAAAGTGGGATTAGTGAACTGATCATTACCACCAAGTATCATCAAGATTTGGTGAAAAAATGTTTGCTGAGATTTCAGCAAACTAGTAGTTTTTTGGAAGCTTGGCAACGCCTTTCAAATGAAAGTGTTTTTCGCCAGTCTCTGCATGGGGTACTTCAAGAGGAAACAAACCATAGAGATAGAACTTAGAACTACTTCATTTGGTCAAGTTTCAAGGAGCTAGCACAAACGGTGTTTGATTTAGAATTCCAAACACAGCTATCTATCTAGTAAAAAACAGAATGAAACCTAAAAGTTCAAACGGTTACTGGAAACGAATGCTTCAACCTAGAAGAATAAAAATTGGGCAGCCAAGTGGGATTATTGAACTGATCATTACCACCAAGTATCATCAAGATTTGGTGAAAAAATGTTTTCTGAGATTTCAGCAAACAAGTAGTTTTTTGGAAGCTTGGCAACCCCTTTCAAACGAAAGTGGTTTTCGCCAGTCTCTGCATGGGGTACTTCAAGAGGAAACAAACCATAGAGATAGAACTAAGAACTACTTCGTATGGTCAAGTTTCAAGGAGCTAGCAAAAACCGTGTTTGATTTAGAGTTTCAAACATATCTATCTATATAGCAGAAAACAGAGTGAAACCTAAAAATTCAAAGTGTTACTGGAAACGAACGCTTGAATATTGAAGAGTGAAAATTGGGCAGCCAAGTGGGCTTAGTGAACTGATCATTACCACCAAGTATCATCAAGATTTGGTGAATAAATGTATGCTGAGATTTCAGAAACTAGTAGTTTTTTGGAAGCTTGGCAACCCCTTTCAAACGAAAGTGCTTTTCGCCAGTCTCTGCATGGGGTACTTCAAGAGGAAACAAACCATAGAGATAGAACATAGAACCACTTCATTTGGTCATGTTTCAAGGAGCTAGCACAAACCATGTTTGATTTAGAATTCCAAACACAGCTATCTATGTAGGAGAAAACAGAGTGAAATCTAAAAATTCAAACTGTTACTGGAAACGAATGCTTCAACCTAGAAGAATAAAAAATTGATCAGCCAAGTGGGATTAGTGAACTGATCATTACCACCAAGTATCATCAAGATTTGGTGAAAAAATGTTTGCTGAGATTTCAGCAAACTAGTAGTTTTTCTGGAAGCTTGGCAACCCCTTTCAAACGAAAGTGTTTTCACCAGTCTCTGCATGGGGTACTTCAAGAGGAAACAAACCATAGAGATAGAACTTAGAACTACTTCTTTTGATCAAGTTTCAAGGAGCTAGCACAAACCGAGTTTTATTTAGAATTCCAAACACAGCTATCTATGTAGGAGAAAACAGAGTGAAACCTAAAAATTCAAACTGTACTGGAAACGAATGCTTCAACCTAGAAGAATAAAAATTGGGCAGCCAAGTGGGATTAGTGAACTGATCATTACCACCAAGTATCATCAAGTTTTGGTGAAAAAATGTTTGCTGAGATTTCAGCAAACTAGTAGTTTTTTGGAAGCTTGGCAACCCCTTTCAAACGAAAGTGTTTTTCGCCAGTCTCTGCATGGGGTACTTCAAGAGGAAACAAACAATAAAGATAGAACTTAGAACTACTTCATTTGGGCAAGTTTCAAGGAGCTAGCACAAACCGTGTTTGATTTAGAATTCCAAACACAGCTATCTATGTAGGAGAAAACAGAGTGAAACCTAAAAATTCAAACTGTTACTGGAAACGAATGCTTCAACCTAGAAGAATAAAAATTGGGCAGCCAAGTGGAATTAGTGAACTGATCATTACCACCAAGTATCATCAAGATTTGGTGAAAAAATGTTTGCTGAGATTTCAGCAAACTAGTAGTTTTTTGGAAGCTTGGCAACGCCTTTCAAATGAAAGTGTTTTTCGCCAGTATCTGCATGGGGTACTTCAAGAGGAAACAAACCATAGAGATAGAACTTAGAACTACTTCATTTGGTCAAGTTTCAAGGAGCTAGCACAAACGGTGTTTTATTTAGAATTCCAAACACAGCTATCTATGTAGTAAAAAACAGAATGAAACCTAAAAGTTCAAACTGTTACTGGAAACGAATGCTTCAACCTAGAAGAATAAAAATTGGGCAGCCAAGTGGGATTATTGAACTGATCATTACCACCAAGTATCATCAAGATTTGGTGAAAAAATGTTTGCTGAGATTTCAGCAAACTAGTAGTTTTTTGGAAGCTTGGCAACCCCTTTCAAACGAAAGAGTTTTTAGCCAGTCTCTGCATGGGGTACTTCAAGAGGAAACAAACCATAGAGATAGAACTTAGATCTACTTCATTTGGTCAAGTTTCAAGGAGCTAGCACAAACCGTGTTTGATTTAGAGTTTCAAACAAATCTATCTATATAGCAGAAAACAGAGTGAAACCTAAAAATTCAAAGTGTTACTGGAAACGAACGGATGAACCTAGAAGAGTGAAAATTGGGCAGCCAAGTGGGCTTAGTGAAGTGATCATTACCACCAAGTATCATCAATATTTGGTGAAAAAAGGTTTGCTGAGGTTTCAGAAAATTAGTAGTTTTTTGGAAGCTTGGCAACCCCTTTCAAATGAAAGTGCTTTTCGCCTGTCTCTGCATGGGGTCCTTCAAGAGGAAACAAACCATAGAGATAGAACTTAGAACTACTTCATTTTGTCAAGTTTCAAGGAGCTAGCACAAACCGTGTTGTATTTAGAGTTTCAAACACATCTATCTATATAGCAGAAAACAGAGTGAAACCAAAAAATTCAAAGTGTTACTGGAAACGAACTCTTGAACCTAGAAGAGTAAAAATTGGGCAGCCAAGTGGGATTAGGGAACTGATCATTACCACCAAGTATCATCAAGATTTGGTTAGAAAATATTTGCTGAGATTTCAGCAAACTCGTAGTTTTTTGGAAGCTTGGCCACCACTTTCAAACGAAAGTGTTTTTCGCCAGTCTCTGCATGGAGTACTGAAAGAGGAAACAAACCATAGAGAGAGAACTTAGAACTACTTCATTTGGTCACGTTTAAAGGAGCTAGCCCAAACCGTGTTTGATTTAGAATTCCAAACACAGCTATCTATGTAGGAGAAAACAGAGTGAAACCTAAAATTTCAAACTGTTACTGGAAACGAATGCTTTAACCTAGAAGAATAAAAATTGGCCAGCCAAATGGGACTAGTGAACTGATCATTACCACCAAGTATCATCAAGATTTGGTGAAAAAATGTTTGCTGAGATTTCAGCAAACTAGTAGTTTTTTGGAAGCTTGGCAACCCCTTTCAAACGAAAGTGTTTTTCGCCAGTCTCTGCATGGGGTACTTCAAGAGGAAACAAACCATAGAGATAGAACTTAGAACTACTTCATTTTTTCAGGTTTCCAGGAGCTAGCACAAACCGTGTTTGATTTAGAGTTTCAAACACATCTATCTATATAGCAAAAAACAGAGTGAAACCTAAAAATTCACAGTGTTAGTGGAAACGAACGCTTGAACCTAGAAGAGTGAAAATTGGGCAGCCAAGTGGACTTAGTGAACTGATCAATACCACCAAGTATCATCAAGATTTGGTGAAAAAATTTTTGCTGAGATTTCAGCAAACTAGTAGTTTTTTGGAAGCGTGGAAACCCCTTTCAAAGGAAACTGTTTTTCGCCAGTCTCTGCATGGGGTATTTCAAGAGGAAAGAAACCATATAGATAGAACATAGAACTACTTCATTTGGTCAAGTTTCGAGGAGCAAGCACAAACCGTGTTTGATTTAGAGTTTCAAACACATCTATCTATATAGCACAAAACAGAGTGAAACCTAAAAATTCAAAGTGTTACTGAAAGCGAACGCTTGAACCTAGAAGAGTGAAAATAGGGCAGCCAAGTGGGCGTATTGAAGTGATCATTACCACCAAGTATCATCAAGATTTGGTGAAAAAATGTTTGCTGAGATTTCAGAAAACTAGTAGTTTTTTGGAAGCTTGGCAACCCCTTTCAAATGAAAGTGCTTTTCGCCAGTCTCTGCATGGGGTCCTTCAAGAGGAAACAAACCAAAGAGATAGAACTTAGAACTACTTCATTTTGTCAAGTTTCAAGGAGCTAGCACAAACCGTGTTTTATTTAGAGTTTCAAACCCATCTATCTATATAGCAGAAAACAGAGTGAAACCTAAAAATTCAAAGTGTTACTGGAAACGAACTCTTGAACCTAGAAGAGTAAAAATTGGGCAGCCAAGTGGGCTTAGTGAACTGATCATTACCACTTAGTATCATCAAGATTTGGTGAAAAAATGTTTGCTGAGATTTCAGAAAACTAGAAGTTTTTTGGAAGCTTGGCAACCCCTTTCAAATGAAAGTGCTTTTCGCCAGTCTCTGCATGGGGTACTTCAAAAGGAAACAAACCATAGAGACAGAAATTAGAACTACTTCATTTGGTCAAGTTTTAAGGAGCTAGCACAAACCGTGTTTGATTTAGAGTTTCAAACACAGCTATCTATGTACGAGTAAACAGAGTGAAAGCTAAAAATTCAAAGTGTTACTGGAAACGAATGCTTTAACCTAGATGAATAAAAATTGGGCAGCCAAGTGGGATCAGTGAACTGATAATTACCACCAAGTATCATCAAGATTTGGTGAAAAAATGTTTGCTGAGATTTCAGCAAACTAGTAGTTTTTTGGAAGCTTGGCAACCCCTTTAAAACCAAAGTGTTTTTCGCCAGTCTCTGCATGGGGTACTTCAAGAGGAAACAAACCATAGAGATTGAACATAGATCTACTTCATTTGGTCAAGTTTCAAGGAGCTAGCACAAACCGTGTTTGATTTAGAGTTTCAAACAAATCTATCTATATAGCAGAAAACAGAGTGAAACCTAAAATTCAAAGTGTTACTGGAAACGAACGGTTGAACCTAGAAGAGTGAAAATTGGGCAGCCAAGTGGGCTTAGTGAAGTGATCATTACCACAAAGTATCATCAAGATTTGGTGAAAAAATGTTTGCTGAGATTTCAGCAAACTAGTAGTTTTTTGGAAGCTTGGCAACCCCTTTCAAACGAAAGTGTTTTTCGCCAGTCTCTGAATGGGGTACTTCAAGAGGAAACAAACCATAGAGATAGAACTTAGAACTACTTCATTTTTTCAGGTTTCCAGGAGCTAGCACAAACCGTGTTTGATTTAGAGTTTCAAACACATCTATCTATATAGCAAAAAACAGAGTGAAACCTAAAAATTCAAAGTGTTAGTGGAAACGAACGCTTGAACCTAGAAGAGTGAAAATTGGGCAGCCAAGTGGACTTAGTGAACTGATCAATACCACCAAGTATCATCAAGATTTGGTGAAAAAATTTTTGCTGAGATTTCAGCAAACTAGTAGTTTTTTGGAAGCGTGGAAACCCCTTTCAAAGGAAACTGTTTTTCGCCAGTCTCTGCATGGGGTACTTCAAGAGGAAACAAACCATAGAGATAGAACTTAGAACTACTTCATTTTTTCAGGTTTCCAGGAGCAAGCACAAACCGTGTTTGATTTAGAGTTTCAAACACATCTATCTATATAGCACAAAACAGAGTGAAACCTAAAAATTCAAAGTGTTACTGAAAACGAACGCTTGAACCTAGAAGAGTGAAAATAGGGCAGCCAAGTGGGCGTATTGAAGTGATCATTACCACCAAGTATCATCAAGATTTGGTGAAAAAATGTTTGCTGAGATTTCAGAAAACTAGTAGTTTTTTGGAAGCTTGGCAACCCCTTTCAAATGAAAGTGCTTTTCGCCAGTCTCTGCATGGGGTCCTTCAAGAGGAAACAAACCATAGAGATAGAACTTAGAACTACTTCATTTTGTCAAGTTTCAAGGAGCTAGCACAAACCGTGTTTTATTTAGAGTTTCAAACCCATCTATCTATATAGCAGAAAACAGAGTGAAACCTAAAAATTCAAAGTGTTACTGGAAACGAACTCTTGAACCTAGAAGAGTAAAAATTGGGCAGCCAAGTGGGCTTAGTGAACTGATCATTACCACTTAGTATTATCAAGATTTGGTGAAAAAATGTTTGCTGAGATTTCAGCAAACTAGTAGTTTTTTGGAAGCTTGGCAACCCCTTTCAAATGAAAGTTCTTTTCGCCTGTCTCTGCATGGGGTCCTTCAAGAGGAAACAAACCTTAGAGATAGACCTTTGAACTACTTCATTTTGTCAAGTTTCAAGGAGCTAGCACAAACCGTGTTGTATTTAGAGTTTCAAACACATCTATCTATATAGCAGAAAACAGAGTGAAACCTAAAAACTCAAAGTGTTACTGGAAACGAACTCTTGAACCTAGAAGAGTAAAAATTGGGCAGCCAAGTGGTATTAGTGAACTGATCATTACCACCAAGTAGGATCAAGATTTGGTGAAAAAATGTTTGCAGAGATTTCAGCAACCTCGTAATTTTTTGGAAGCTTGGCAACCCCTTTCAAACGAAAGTGTTTTTCGCCAGTCTCTGCATGGGGTACTTCAAGAGGAAACAAACCATAGAGAGAGAACTTAGAACTACTACATTTGGTCAAGTTTCAAGGAGCTAGCACTAACCGTGTTTGATTTAGAATTCCAAACACAGCTATCTATGTAAAAGAAAACAGAGTGAAACCTAAAATTTCAAACTGTTACTGGAAACGAATGCTTTAACCTAGAAGAATAAAAATTGGGCAGACAAGTGGGACTAGTGAACTGATCAATACCACCAAGTATCATCAAGATTTGGTGAAAAAATGTTTGCTGAGATTTCAGCAAACTAGTAGTTTTTAGGAAGCTTGGCAACCCCTTTCAAACGAAACTGATTTTCGCCAGTCTCTGCATGGGGTATTTCAAGAGGAAACAAACCATATAGATAGAACTTAGAACTACTTCATTTGGTCAAGTTTCAAGGAGCAAGCACAAACCGTGTTTGATTTAGAGTTTCAAACACATCTATCTATATAGCACAAAACAGAGTGAAACCTAAAAATTCAAAGTGTTACTGGAAACGAACGCTTGAACCTAGAAGAGTGAAAATTGGGCAGCCAAGTGGGCTTAGTGAAGTGATCGTTACCACCAAGTATCATCAAGATTTGGTGAAAAAATGTTTGCTGAGATTTCAGAAAACTAGTAGTTTTTTGGAAGCTTGGCAACCCCTTTCAAATGAAAGTGCTTTTCGCCAGTCTCTGCATGGGGTCCCTCAAGAGGAAACAAACGATAGAGATAGAACTTAGAACTACTTCATTTTGTCAAGTTTCAAGGAGCTAGCACAAACCGTGTTTTATTTAGAGTTTCAAACCCATCTATTTATATAGCAGAAAACAGAGTGAAACCTAAAAATTCAAAGTGTTACTGGAAATGAACTTTGAACGTAGAAGAGTAAAAATTGGGCAGCCAAGTGGGATTAGTTAACTGATCATTACCACCAAGTATCATCAAGATTTGGTGAAAAAATGTTATCTGAGATTTCAGGAAACTAGTAGTTTTTTGGAAGCTTGGCAACCCCTTTCAAACGAAAGTGTTTTTCGCCAGTCTCTGCATGGGGTACTTCAAGAGGAAACAAACCATAGAGAGAGAAATTAGAACTACTTCATTTTGTCAAGTTTCAAGGAGCTAGCACAAACTTTGTTTGAATGAGAAATTCTAACACAGCTATCTATGTAGGAGAAAACAGAGTGAAACCTAAAAATTCAAACTGTTACTGGAAACGAATGCTTTAACCTAGAAGAATAAAAATTGGGCAGCCAAGTGGGATTAGTGAACTGATCATTACCACCAAGTATCATCAAGATTTGTTGAAAAAACTTTTGCTGATATTTCAGCAAACTAGTAATTTTTTGGAAGCTTGGCAACCCCTTTCAAAGGAAAGTGCTTTTGGCCAGTCTCTGCATGGGGTACTTCAAGAGGAAACAACCCATAGAGAGAGAACTTAGAACTACTTAATTTGGTCAAGTTTCAAGGAGCTATCACAAACCGTGTGTGATTTAGAGTTTCAAACACATCTATCTATATAGCAGAAAACAGAGTGAAACCTAAAAATTCAAAGTGTTACTGTAATCGAATGCTTGAACCTAGAAGAGTGAAAATTGGGCAGCAAACTGTGCTTAGTGACCTGATCATTACCACCAAGTATCATCAAGATTTGGTGAAAAAATGTTTGCTGAGATTTCAGGAAACTATTAGTTTTTTTTTAAGCTTGGCAACCCCTTTCAAACGAAAGTGTTTTTCGCCAGTCTCTGCATGGGGTACTTCAAGAGGAAACAAACCATAGAGAGAGAACTTAGAACTACTTCATTTTGTCAAGTTTCAAGGAGCTACCACAAACTTTGTTTGAATGAGAAATTCAAACACAGCTATCTATGTAGGAGAAAACAGAGTGAAACCTAAAAATTCAAACTGTTACTGGAAACGAACGCTTTAACCTAGAAGAGTGAAAATTGGGCAGCCAAGTGGGCTTAGTGAACTGATCATTACCACCAAGTATAATCAAGATTTGTTGAAAAAACGTTTGCTGATATTTCAGCAAACTAGTAATTTTTTGGAAGCTTGGCAACCCCTTTCAAAGGAAAGTGCTTTTGGCCAGTCTCTGCATGGGGTACTTCAAGAGGAAACAACCCATAGAGAGAGAACTTAGAACTACTTAATTTGGTCAAGTTTCAAGGAGCTAGCACAAACCGTGTTTGATTTAGAATTCCAAACACAGCTATCTATGTAGGAAAAAACGGAGTGAAACCTAAAAATTCAAACTGCTACTGGAAACGAATGCTTTAACCTAGAAGAATAAAAATTGTTCAGCCAAGTGGGATTAGTGAACTGATCATTACCACCAAGTATCATCAAGATTTGTTGAAAAAACGTTTGCTGAGATTTCAGCAAACTAGTAGTTTTTTGGAAGCTTGGCAACCCCTTTCAAACGAAAGTGTTTTTCGCCAGTCTCTGCATGGGGTACGTCAAGAGGAAACAAACCATAGAGATAGAACTTAGAACTACTTCATTTGGTCAAGTTTCAAGGAGCTATCACAAACCGTGTGTGATTTAGAGTTTCAAACACATCTATCTATATAGCAGAAAACAGAGTGAAACCTAAAATTCAAAGTGTTACTGGAAACGAACGCTTGAACATAGAAGAGTGAAAATTGGGCAGCCAAGTGGGCTTAGTGAACTCATCATTACCACCAAGTATCATCAAGATTTGGTGAAAAAATGTTTGCTGAGATTTCAGCAAACTAGTAGTTTTTTGGAAGCTTGGCAACACCTTTAAAACGAAAGTGTTTTTCGCCAGTCTCTGCATGGGGTACTTCAAGAGGAAACAAACCATAGAGATAGAACTTAGAACTACTTCATTTGGTCAAGTTTCAAGGAGCTAGCACAAACCGTGTTTGATTTAGAGTTTCAAACAAATCTATCTATATAGCAGAAAACAGAGTGAAACCTAAAATTCAAAGTGTTACTGGAAACGAACGGTTGAACCTAGAAGAGTGAAAATTGGGCAGCCAAGTGGGCTTAGTGAAGTGATCATTACCACAAAGTATCATCAAGATTTGGTGAAAAAATGTTTGCTGAGATTTCAGCAAACTAGTAGTTTTTTTGAAGCTTGGCAACCCCTTTCAAATGAAAGTGCTTTTCGCCTGTCTCTGCATGCGGTCCTTCAAGAGGAAACAAACCTTAGAGATAGAACTTAGAACTACTTCATTTTGTCAAGTTTCAAGGAGCTAGCACAAACCGTGTTGTATTTAGAGTTTCAAACACATCTATCTATATAGCAGAAAACAGAGTGAAACCTAAAAACTCAAAGTGTTACTGGAAACGAACTCTTGAACCTAGAAGAGTAAAAATTGGGCAGCCAAGTGGTATTAGTGAACTGATCATTACCACCAAGTATAATCATGATTTGGTGAAAAAATGTTTGCAGAGATTTCAGCAACCTCGTAATTTTTTGGAATTTGGCAACCCCTTTCAAACGAAAGTGTTTTTCGCCAGTCTCTGCATGGGGTACTTCAAGAGGAAACAAACCATAGAGAGAGAACTTAGAACTACTTCATTTGGTCAAGTTTCAAGGAGCTAGCACTAACCGTGTTTGATTTAGAATTCCAAACACAGCTATCTATGTAGGAGAAAACAGAGTGA
This sequence comes from Callospermophilus lateralis, assembly GCF_048772815.1. NCBI lineage: Eukaryota > Metazoa > Chordata > Mammalia > Rodentia > Sciuridae > Callospermophilus > Callospermophilus lateralis. The sequence goes on along the minus strand of NW_027511152.1, from coordinate 10,337 downwards.
AACCTAAAATTTCAAACTGTTACTGGAAACGAATGCTTTAACCTAGAAGAATAAAAATTGGGCAGACAAGTGGGACTAGTGAACTGATCAATACCACCAAGTATCATCAAGATTTGGTGAAAAAATGTTTGCTGAGATTTCAGCAAACTAGTAGTTTTTTGGAAGCTTGGCAACCCCTTTCAAACGAAACTGATTTTCGCCAGTCTCTGCATGGGGTATTTCAAGAGGAAACAAACCATATAGATAGAACTTAGAACTACTTCATTTGGTCAAGTTTCAAGGAGCAAGCACAAACCGTGTTTGATTTAGAGTTTCAAACACATCTATCTATATAGCACAAAACAGAGTGAAACCTAAAAATTCAAAGTGTTACTGGAAACGAACTCTTGAACCTAGAAGAGTGAAAATTGGGCAGCCAAGTGGGCTTAGTGAAGTGATCATTACCACCAAGTATCATCAAGATTTGGTGAAAAAATGTTTGCTGAGATTTCAGAAAACTAGTAGTTTTTTGGAAGCTTGGCAACCCCTTTCAAATGAAAGTGCTTTTCGCCAGTCTCTGCATGGGGTCCCTCAAGAGGAAACAAACGATAGAGATAGAACTTAGAACTACTTCATTTTGTCAAGTTTCAAGGAGCTAGCACAAACCGTGTTTTATTTAGAGTTTCAAACCCATCCATTTATATAGCTGAAAACAGAGTGAAAAATAAAAATTCAAAGTGTTACTGGAAACGAACTCTTGAACCTAGAAGAGTAAAAATTGGCCAGCCAAGTGGGATTAGTTAACTGATCATTACCACCAAGTATCATCAAGATTTGGTGAAAAAATATTTGCTGAGATTTCAGCAAACAAGGAGTTTTTTGGAAGCTTGGCAACCCCTTTCAAACGAAAGTGTTTTTCGCCAGTGTCTGCATGGGGTACTTCAAGAGGAAACAAACCATAGAGATAGAACTTAGAACTACTTCATTTGGTCAAGTTTCAAGGAGCTATCACAAACCGTGTGTGATTTAGAGTTTCAAACACATCTATCTATATAGCAGAAAACAGAGTGAAACCTAAAAATTCAAAGTGTTACTGGAATCGAATGCTTGAACCTAGAAGAGTGAAAATTGGGCAGCAAAGTGTGCTTAGTGACCTGATCATTACCACCAAGTATCATCAAGATTTGGTGAAAAAATTTTTGCTGAGATTTCAGCAAACTAGTAGTTTTTTGGAAGCTTGGCAACCCCTTTCAAACTAAAGTGTTTTTCGCCAGTCTCTGCATGGAGTACTTCAAGAGGAAACAAACCATAGAGAGAGAACTTAGAACTACTTCATTTTGTCAAGTTTCAAGGAGCTACCACAAACTTTGTTTGAATGAGAAATTCAAACACAGCTATCTATGTAGGAGAAAACAGAGTGAAACCTAAAAATTCAAACTGTTACTGGAAACGAACGCTTTAACCTAGAAGAGTGAAAATTGGGCAGCCAAGTGGGCTTAGTGAACTTATCATTACCACCAAGTATCATCAAGATTTGTTGAAAAAACGGTTGCTGATATTTCAGCAAACTAGTAATTTTTTGGAAGCTTGGAAACCCCTTTCAAAGGAAAGTGCTTTTCGCCAGTCTCTGCATGGGGTACTTCAAGAGGAAACAACCCATAGTGAGAGAACTTAGAACTACTTCATTTGGTCAAGTTTCAAGGAGCTAGCACAAACCGTGTTTGATTTAGAATTCCAAACACAGCTATCTATGTAGGAGAAAACGGAGTGAAACCTAAAAATTCAAACAATTACTGGAAACGAATGCTTTAACCTAGAAGAATAAAAATTGGGCGGCCAAGTGGGATTAGTGAACTGATCATTACCACCAAGTATCATCAAGATTTGTTGAAAAAACGTTTGCTGAGATTTCAGCAAACTAGTAGTTTTTTGGAAGCTTGGCAACCCCTTTCAAACGAAAGTGTTTTTCGCCAGTCTCTGCATGGGGTACTTCAAGAGGAAACAAACCATAGAGATAGAACTTAGAACTACTTCATTTGGTCAAGTTTCAAAAAGCTATCACAAACCGTGTGTGATTTAGATTTTCAAACACATCTATCTATATTGCAGAAAACAGAGTGAAACCTAAAATTCAAAGTGTTACTGGAAACGAACTCTTGAACATAGAAGAGTGAAAATTGGGCAGCCAAGTGGGCTTAGTGAACTCATCATTACCACCAAGTATCATCAAGATTTGGTGAAAAAATGTTTGCTGAGATTTCAGCAAACTAGTAGTTTTTTGGAAGCTTGGCAACCCCTTTCAAACGAAAGTGTTTTTCGCCAGTCTCTGCATGGGGTACTTCAAGAGAAAACAAACCATAGAGATAGAACTTAGAACTACTTCATTTGGTCAAGTTTCAAGGAGCAAGCACAAACCGTGTTTGATTTAGAGTTTCAAACACATCTATCTATATAGCACAAAACAGAGTGAAACCTAAAAATTCAAATTGTTACTGGAAACGAACGCTTGAACCTAGAAGAGTGAAAATTGGGCAGCCAAGTGGGCTTAGTGAAGTGATCATTACCACCAAGTATCATCAAGATTTGGTGAAAAAATGTTTGCTGAGATTTCAGAAAACTAGTAGTTTTTTGGAAGCTTGGCAACCCCTTTCAAACGAAAGTTTTTTTCGCCAGTCTCTGCATGGGGTACTTCAAGAGGAAACAAACCATAGAGAGAGAACTTAGAACTACTTCATTTGGTCAAGTTTGAAGGAGCTAGCACAAACCGAGTTTGATTTAGAGTTTCAAACACATCTATCTATATAGCAGAAAACAGAGTGAAACCTAAAAATTCAAAGTGTTACTGGAAACGAACCTTTGAACCTAGAAGAGTGAAAATTGGGCAGCCAAGTGGGCTTAGTGAAGTGATCATTACCACCAAGTATCATCAAGATTTAGTGAAAAAATGTTTGCTGAGATTTCAAAAAACTAGAAGTTTTTTGGAAGCTTGGCAACCCCTTTCAAATGAAAATGCTTTTCGCCAGTCCCTGCATGGGGTCCTTCAAGAGGAAACAAACCATAGAGATAGAACTTAGAACTACTTCATTTTGTCAACTTTCAAGGAGCTAGCACAAACCGTGTTTTATTTAGAGTTTCAAACACATCAATCTATATAGCAGAAAACAGAGTGAAACCTAAAAATTCAAAGTGTTACTGGAAACGAACGCTTGAACATAGAAAAGTGAAAATTGGGCAGCCAAGTGGGATTCGTGAACTGTTCATTACCACCATGTATCATAAAGATTTGGTGAAAAAATGTTTGCTGAGATTTCAGCAAACTAGGAGTTTTTTGGAAGCTTGGCAACCCCTTTCAAACGAAAGGGTTTTTCGCCAGTCTCTGCATGGGGTACTTCAAGAGGAAACAAACCATAGAGAGAGAACTTAGAACTACTTCATTTGGTCAAGTTTCAAGGAGCTAGCACAAACCGAGTTTGATTTAGAATTCCAAACACAGCTATCTATGTAGGAGAAAACAGAGTGAAACCTAAAAATTCAAACTGTTACTGGAAACGAATGCTTCAACCTAGAATAATAAAAATTGGGCAGCCAAGTGGACTAAGTGAACTGATCATTACCACCAAGTATCATCAAGATTTGGTGAGAAAATGTTTGCTGAGATTTCAGAAAACTAGTAGTTTTTTGGAAGCTTGGCAACCCCTTTCAAATGAAAGTGCTTTTCGCCAGTCTCTGCATGGGGTCCTTCAAGAGGAAACAAACCATAGATATAGAACTTAGAACTACTTCATTTTGTCAAGTTTCAAGGAGCTAGCACAAACCGTGTTTTATTTAGAGTTTCAAACCCATCTATCTATATAGCAGAAAACAGAGTGAAACCTAAAAATTCAAAGTGTTACTGGAAACGAACTCTTGAACCTAGAAGAGTAAAAATTGGGCAGCCAAGTGGGCTTAGTGAACTGATCATTACCACTTAGTATCATCAAGATTTGGTGAAAAAATGTTTGCTGAAATTTCAGCAAACTTGTAGTTTTTTGGAAGCTTGGCAACCCCTTTCAAATGAAAGTGCTTTTCGCCTGTCTCTGCATGGGGTACTTCAAGAGGAAACAAACCATAGAGAGAGAAATTAGAACTACTTCATTTTGTCAAGTTTCAAGGAGCTAGCACAAACTTTGTTTGAATGAGAAATTCTAACACAGCTATCTATGTAGGAGAAAACAGAGTGAAACCTAAAAATTCAAACTGTTACTGGAAACGAATGCTTTAACCTAGAAGAATAAAAATTGGGCAGCCAAGTGGGATTAGTGAACTGATCATTACCACCAAGTATCATCAAGATTTGTTGAAAAAACTTTTGCTGATATTTCAGCAAACTAGTAATTTTTTGGAAGCTTGGCAACCCCTTTCAAAGGAAAGTGCTTTTGGCCAGTCTCTGCATGGGGTACTTCAAGAGGAAACAACCCATAGAGAGAGAACTTAGAACTACTTAATTTGGTCAAGTTTCAAGGAGCTATCACAAACCGTGTGTGATTTAGAGTTTCAAACACATCTATCTATATAGCAGAAAACAGAGTGAAACCTAAAAATTCAAAGTGTTACTGTAATCGAATGCTTGAACCTAGAAGAGTGAAAATTGGGCAGCAAACTGTGCTTAGTGACCTGATCATTACCACCAAGTATCATCAAGATTTGGTGAAAAAATGTTTGCTGAGATTTCAGGAAACTAGTAGTTTTTTGGAAGCTTGGCAACCCCTTTCAAACGAAAGTGTTTTTCGCCAGTCTCTGCATGGGGTACTTCAAGAGGAAACAAACCATAGAGAGAGAACTTAGAACTACTTCATTTTGTCAAGTTTCAAGGAGCTACCACAAACTTTGTTTGAATGAGAAATTCAAACACAGCTATCTATGTAGGAGAAAACAGAGTGAAACCTAAAAATTCAAACTGTTACTGGAAACGAACGCTTTAACCTAGAAGAGTGAAAATTGGGCAGCCAAGTGGGCTTAGTGAACTGATCATTACCACCAAGTATCATCAAGATTTGTTGAAAAAACGTTTGCTGATATTTCAGCAAACTAGTAATTTTTTGGAAGCTTGGCAACCCCTTTCAAAGGAAAGTGCTTTTGGCCAGTCTCTGCATGGGGTACTTCAAGAGGAAACAACCCATAGAGAGAGAACTTAGAACTACTTAATTTGGTCAAGATTCAAGGAGCTAGCACAAACCGTGTTTGATTTAGAATTCCAAACACAGCTATCTATGTAGGAAAAAACGGAGTGAAACCTAAAAATTCAAACTGCTACTGGAAACGAATGCTTTAACCTAGAAGAATAAAAATTGTTCAGCCAAGTGGGATTAGTGAACTGATCATTACCACCAAGTATCATCAAGATTTGTTGAAAAAACGTTTGCTGAGATTTCAGCAAACTAGTAGTTTTTTGGAAGCTTGGCAACCCCTTTCAAACGAAAGTGTTTTTCGCCAGTCTCTGCATGGGGTACTTCAAGAGGAAACAAACCATAGAGATAGAACTTAGAACTACTTCATTTGGTCAAGTTTCAAGGAGCTATCACAAACCGTGTGTGATTTAGAGTTTCAAACACATCTATCTATATAGCAGAAAACAGAGTGAAACCTAAAATTCAAAGTGTTACTGGAAACGAACGCTTGAACATAGAAGAGTGAAAATTGGGCAGCCAAGTGGGCTTAGTGAACTCATCATTACCACCAAGTATCATCAAGATTTGGTGAAAAAATGTTTGCTGAGATTTCAGCAAACTAGTAGTTTTTTGGAAGCTTGGCAACACCTTTAAAACGAAAGTGTTTTTCGCCAGTCTCTGCATGGGGTACTTCAAGAGGAAACAAACCATAGAGATAGAACTTAGAACTACTTCATTTGGTCAAGTTTCAAGGAGCTAGCACAAACCGTGTTTGATTTAGAGTTTCAAACAAATCTATCTATATAGCAGAAAACAGAGTGAAACCTAAAATTCAAAGTGTTACTGGAAACGAACGGTTGAACCTAGAAGAGTGAAAATTGGGCAGCCAAGTGGGCTTAGTGAAGTGATCATTACCACAAAGTATCATCAAGATTTGGTGAAAAAATGTTTGCTGAGATTTCAGCAAACTAGTAGTTTTTTTGAAGCTTGGCAACCCCTTTCAAATGAAAGTGCTTTTCGCCTGTCTCTGCATGCGGTCCTTCAAGAGGAAACAAACCTTAGAGATAGAACTTAGAACTACTTCATTTTGTCAAGTTTCAAGGAACTAGCACAAACCGTGTTGTATTTAGAGTTTCAAACACATCTATCTATATAGCAGAAAACAGAGTGAAACCTAAAAACTCAAAGTGTTACTGGAAACGAACTCTTGAACCTAGAAGAGTAAAAATTGGGCAGCCAAGTGGTATTAGTGAACTGATCATTACCACCAAGTATAATCATGATTTGGTGAAAAAATGTTTGCAGAGATTTCAGCAACCTCGTAATTTTTTGGAATTTGGCAACCCCTTTCAAACGAAAGTGTTTTTCGCCAGTCTCTGCATGGGGTACTTCAAGAGGAAACAAACCATAGAGAGAGAACTTAGAACTACTTCATTTGGTCAAGTTTCAAGGAGCTAGCACTAACCGTGTTTGATTTAGAATTCCAAACACAGCTATCTATGTAGGAGAAAACAGAGTGAAACCTAAAATTTCAAACTGTTACTGGAAACGAATGCTTTAACCTAGAAGAATAAAAATTGGGCAGACAAGTGGGACTAGTGAACTGATCAATACCACCAAGTATCATCAAGATTTGGTGAAAAAATGTTTGCTGAGATTTCAGCAAACTAGTAGTTTTTTTGGAAGCTTGGCAACCCCTTTCAAACGAAACTGATTTTCGCCAGTCTCTGCATGGGGTATTTCAAGAGGAAACAAACCATATAGATAGAACTTAGAACTACTTCATTTGGTCAAGTTTCAAGGAGCAAGCACAAACCGTGTTTGATTTAGAGTTTCAAACACATCTATCTATATAGCACAAAACAGAGTGAAACCTAAAAATTCAAAGTGTTACTGGAAACGAACTCTTGAACCTAGAAGAGTGAAAATTGGGCAGCCAAGTGGGCTTAGTGAAGTGATCATTACCACCAAGTATCATCAAGATTTGGTGAAAAAATGTTTGCTGAGATTTCAGAAAACTAGTAGTTTTTTGGAAGCTTGGCAACCCCTTTCAAATGAAAGTGCTTTTCGCCAGTCTCTGCATGGGGTCCCTCAAGAGGAAACAAACGATAGAGATAGAACTTAGAACTACTTCATTTTGTCAAGTTTCAAGGAGCTAGCACAAACCGTGTTTTATTTAGAGTTTCAAACCCATCCATTTATATAGCTGAAAACAGAGTGAAAAATAAAAATTCAAAGTGTTACTGGAAACGAACTCTTGAACCTAGAAGAGTAAAAATTGGCCAGCCAAGTGGGATTAGTTAACTGATCATTACCACCAAGTATCATCAAGATTTGGTGAAAAAATATTTGCTGAGATTTCAGCAAACAAGGAGTTTTTTGGAAGCTTGGCAACCCCTTTCAAACGAAAGTGTTTTTCGCCAGTGTCTGCATGGGGTACTTCAAGAGGAAACAAACCATAGAGATAGAACTTAGAACTACTTCATTTGGTCAAGTTTCAAGGAGCTATCACAAACCGTGTGTGATTTAGAGTTTCAAACACATCTATCTATATAGCAGAAAACAGAGTGAAACCTAAAAATTCAAAGTGTTACTGGAATCGAATGCTTGAACCTAGAAGAGTGAAAATTGGGCAGCAAAGTGTGCTTAGTGACCTGATCATTACCACCAAGTATCATCAAGATTTGGTGAAAAAATTTTTGCTGAGATTTCAGCAAACTAGTAGTTTTTTGGAAGCTTGGAAACCCCTTTCAAACTAAAGTGTTTTTCGCCAGTCTCTGCATGGAGTACTTCAAGAGGAAACAAACCATAGAGAGAGAACTTAGAACTACTTCATTTTGTCAAGTTTCAAGGAGCTAGCACAAACTTTGTTTGAATGAGAAATTCAAACACAGCTATCTATGTAGGAGAAAACAGAGTGAAACCTAAAAATTCAAACTGTTACTGGAAACGAACGCTTTAACCTAGAAGAGTGAAAATTGGGCAGCCAAGTGGGCTTAGTGAACTTATCATTACCACCAAGTATCATCAAGATTTGTTGAAAAAACGGTTGCTGATATTTCAGCAAACTAGTAATTTTTTGGAAGCTTGGAAACCCCTTTCAAAGGAAAGTGCTTTTCGCCAGTCTCTGCATGGGGTACTTCAAGAGGAAACAACCCATAGTGAGAGAACTTAGAACTACTTCATTTGGTCAAGTTTCAAGGAGCTAGCACAAACCGTGTTTGATTTAGAATTCCAAACACAGCTATCTATGTAGGAGAAAACGGAGTGAAACCTAAAAATTCAAACAATTACTGGAAACGAATGCTTTAACCTAGAAGAATAAAAATTGGGCGGCCAAGTGGGATTAGTGAACTGATCATTACCACCAAGTATCATCAAGATTTGTTGAAAAAACGTTTGCTGAGATTTCAGCAAACTAGTAGTTTTTTGGAAGCTTGGCAACCCCTTTCAAACGAAAGTGTTTTTCGCCAGTCTCTGCATGGGGTACTTCAAGAGGAAACAAACCATAGAGATAGAACTTAGAACTACTTCATTTGGTCAAGTTTCAAAAAGCTATCACAAACCGTGTGTGATTTAGATTTTCAAACACATCTATCTATATTGCAGAAAACAGAGTGAAACCTAAAATTCAAAGTGTTACTGGAAACGAACTCTTGAACATAGAAGAGTGAAAATTGGGCAGCCAAGTGGGCTTAGTGAACTCATCATTACCACCAAGTATCATCAAGATTTGGTGAAAAAATGTTTGCTGAGATTTCAGCAAACTAGTAGTTTTTTGGAAGCTTGGCAACCCCTTTCAAACGAAAGTGTTTTTCGCCAGTCTCTGCATGGGGTACTTCAAGAGAAAACAAACCATAGAGATAGAACTTAGAACTACTTCATTTGGTCAAGTTTCAAGGAGCAAGCACAAACCGTGTTTGATTTAGAGTTTCAAACACATCTATCTATATAGCAGAAAACAGAGTGAAACCTAAAAATTCAAATTGTTACTGGAAACGAACGCTTGAACCTAGAAGAGTGAAAATTGGGCAGCCAAGTGGGCTTAGTGAAGTGATCATTACCACCAAGTATCATCAAGATTTGGTGAAAAAATGTTTGCTGAGATTTCAGAAAACTAGTAGTTTTTTGGAAGCTTGGCAACCCCTTTCAAACGAAAGTTTTTTTCGCCAGTCTCTGCATGGGGTACTTCAAGAGGAAACAAACCATAGAGAGAGAACTTAGAACTACTTCATTTGGTCAAGTTTGAAGGAGCTAGCACAAACCGAGTTTGATTTAGAGTTTCAAACACATCTATCTATATAGCAGAAAACAGAGTGAAACCTAAAAATTCAAAGTGTTACTGGAAACGAACCTTTGAACCTAGAAGAGTGAAAATTGGGCAGCCAAGTGGGCTTAGTGAAGTGATCATTACCACCAAGTATCATCAAGATTTAGTGAAAAAATGTTTGCTGAGATTTCAGAAAACTAGTAGTTTTTTGGAAGCTTGGCAACCCCTTTCAAATGAAAGTGCTTTTCGCCAGTCCCTGCATGGGGTCCTTCAAGAGGAAACAAACCATAGAGATAGAACTTAGAACTACTTCATTTTGTCAACTTTCAAGGAGCTAGCACAAACCGTGTTTTATTTAGAGTTTCAAACACATCAATCTATATAGCAGAAAACAGAGTGAAACCTAAAAATTCAAAGTGTTACTGGAAACGAACGCTTGAACATAGAAAAGTGAAAATTGGGCAGCCAAGTGGGATTCGTGAACTGTTCATTACCACCATGTATCATAAAGATTTGGTGAAAAAATGTTTGCTGAGATTTCAGCAAACTAGGAGTTTTTTGGAAGCTTGGCAACCCCTTTCAAACGAAAGGGTTTTTCGCCAGTCTCTGCATGGGGTACTTCAAGAGGAAACAAACCATAGAGAGAGAACTTAGAACTACTTCATTTGGTCAAGTTTCAAGGAGCTAGCACAAACCGTGTTTGATTTAGAATTCCAAACACAGCTATCTATGTAGGAGAAAACAGAGTGAAACCTAAAAATTCAAACTGTTACTGGAAACGAATGCTTCAACCTAGAATAATAAAAATTGGGCAGCCAAGTGGACTAAGTGAACTGATCATTACCACCAAGTATCATCAAGATTTGGTGAAAAAATGTTTGCTGAGATTTCAGAAAACTAGTAGTTTTTTGGAAGCTTGGCAACCCCTTTCAAATGAAAGT
>NW_027511151.1:0-27862 GCF_048772815.1 Callospermophilus lateralis | reverse complement strand
CACAGTCAGATAGATAAGCCCACCCAGGCTGAGGACAAAGAGGAGGATCAAGTGGAGGAAACGGATCTAGGGTTCATAGTTTGTCCCTGGTGAGCAGATTTCTCTCTCTCTGCTTCCTCATTGCCATATGCTGAGCTGCTTTCCGACTCCCTACACTTCCCCCACTTTGTTCTCCCTCACGGTGGCCCCAGAGCTATGCAGTTGGTGGTCAGTGGAGTGAGACCTGAAACTATGAGCTACATAAACTTGTCCTGCTCTAATTGTTGTTGTTAGATTTTTTTGGTCACAGTGATGTAAAAGGCAACTAAAAACACGGACTAATTTATCCAGCAGGGAATATTAAAGGCAGTACAGCATTTGAGATATGGCCTGGGTATTTCTAGCTGCTTTCAGCCTTATATACCATGGGGATCAGGGGCAAAAGCCAGGGTATAAAGATTTAAAATACTTGCAGGTTTTCCAGGAAAGAAAACTTTGTAATGTTGGGGCCAAAATGGTGTGGTTGGTAAAGAGATTAGTTCCATTACACAGAAGCCACCTTTAGGCATCTCAGGAATGGGAAGGACACCACCCTTAGCAGGCTCAATGACTTGTGGAGAGATTATCAGGGTGCCCTGCGTGCAAAAGGCAGCCTCAGAATCCTATGTCCAGATTCATTTTGCTGTGTAACTAACATCATATGGGCTCACAGAGGCCATGGTCTAGGTGGGTCTGGCTACTGTCCTCATTCTCAGCTGACCTTGTTATTGTCCATGTGATGCTGGTTATCAGGTTTACAGAGTGAAGAGTTGAGGGGTTGTGAAGGTTTGCATTCATACAGGCCTATGAACACCTGCTCAGGTAAGTGAAAGTCAGTGAGCACAGAAGCTCTAGGGAGTGGTCCCACATCAGACCAAGCTGGAGGGGTAAGGATGCTCAAGTTCTAGGGCACCCATATTACACCATCAGGTGCCCTAGTTTCACACCTGGAGCACTAGACTTAATGGAGCACTAGACTTAATGGAGCACTAGACTTAACGTGTGCCCTGCTGTGCTTTTTCAGTTTCCTCCTTACTACTGTCCTCTTCTTCCCTTTGGGGTTAGTTGTGTTTCCCCTGCGTAGACGTATCTTTGAAATGTGTTAACAATTTTTTGATTATTAATGAGGATTGCAGCCAATGCAGCTACAAAAGGTTTGATTCTTCTGCTTTGCTTCCACGCATGAAAGTTAGTAACTGAAGAGGCAGAGAGGTGGGAGAGGAAAAGGCTTCATTGGCAACAATTTAGCATTTCAGAGATGAATGGCTAGCTCCTGGTTTCATCTTGCTTAGTACTGCTGAGTGAAAGTGTATACAGTGTGTTATGTGGAATTGTTCTCGCAGTCTTGGCCAGGTGGACACAAGCACAGTTTACTAGTGTTGACAGACTGTCCTTTAGAGGGGTCTGGAGTCATGGCTCAGTGGTAGAGAGCTTGCTTGGCATGTGTGAGGCAGAGTGGTCAATTCTTAGAACCATATATAAATCAATAAATATTGATAGACAACTAAAAATAGATGTCACTAAGGAGCTGGGGATTTGGCTCAAGTGGTAGCGCACTCCCCTGGCATGTGTGCAGTGCTAGGTTTGATCCTCAGCATCACATAAAAATAAAGATGTTGTGTCTGCCCAACACTAATAAATAAATATTAGAAAATTCTCTCTCTCTCTCTCTCTCTCTCTCTCTCTCTCTCTCTCTCTCTATATATATATATATATATATATATATATATATATATATATATATATATATTTAAAAAACTGTCATTTAAAGTAGTTGGGATTCTGTGGGTTATATCTGGGTCCAGTGGACCCTGACACATCCCAGACCTGTGAATCTAAGATAATGTGATTTTTTATATGCTTGCAATTCTGAAGGTGTGTGTGTCTGGCTTCCCTCCTAGTCAGTGTCTTCTGTACACTTCTGCCAATACCTTTTAATTTGGACATTTCCTGTGACAGAGTAAGGTGGAGTGCCCAGTGCAAGGGCCCTTTTAACTGACTTTCGTGCTTTTAACTGACTCTATGGTTAGTCATTAAGATAGGGTTGAGGGTGTGGGGAGAAAAAAAAGCTATACTCATGAATTAAAAAGAAGAGAATGGCAGAAAAAAAAAGTTCAATTCAGGGTTCAGCGTCACTATGTTCCCTTGAGACTCAGAAGAGACTTTGGGCAAAAACTATTGAGAATGCACTGTTGATATTTGTGGACTCTTGGAGTCCAAATGCTTGTTTATTTATTTATTTTTAATTATTTATTGCTGTGAGACAGACATGAGCTTTTGGGGACAAGGGATAGATGTTCTGGCATTAACATTTGGTGATCCTCAAAGGCTCACCTCTTAAACATCTGGTTCCCAGCTGAAGTCATTATTGGGAGGAGTTGGAAGCTTGTGGAAATTGGGGCCCATTTGATGAAAATTACCTCATTGAGGATGTGCCACTGATGGGGTACTGGGACCCTAATGCACTTCTGTCTCTGTCTCTCTCTGCCTCCTAGCAGCCATGAGGTGGTCAGTTTTTCTATGCCATACACTCTTGGCCAGATGTTCTGCTTTGCTACAGGTCCAAAGGTAAGAGGGACAAGTGACCATGGACTCTAATCTCTGAAACCATAAGCCAAAATAAATCTCTGCTCCTTTGAATGTGGTGATCTCAGGTATATTATCACAGGTTTGGAAAGTGATTAAGACAGCTGCTGTCCTAAATTTTGACAAACAAACATGCCAGTAATATCACCAGATTATAATTTGGACATGTAAGGATGCCAAAGGCCTCTTGTGTGAGAACACTGCAGACCCCATTCAGAAATTGGAGCTGATGTGGCTTAGGGGGGAGCCCACGTGAACAAGTCAAGCCCTGGCATTGGAACACACATTGCACAATGGTCTGGCTTTCTAGCTAGAAGATATCCATCTCGGCTGATGGTGGATACTCAAAAGAATCTATTTGGGGTGATTCTCTTTTAGAAACCCCTTAAATGTCCCAGAGTACCTTCATCTCCAGAAGCATTATCTGAGAGTACTCTCTTATTATTTGAAGAGTTTTCTCTATATTGAGGAGTTATTGAGTGGCTGGCAAGTACCTTTCAGTTTTATAGGAGGGAATGTGCTCTTTCCTTTGCACTTTTATATTTTCTTACATTTTCAACAGCAAGGTATGTGCCTGAAATCTGCATCTTCACCCCTCTACCTCTGTGTGCAGGGCCCACAAGATAATATCCTTGAACTGGGTGTGTCAGTGTTCAGATTATGTATGTAATGTTCTGTATGTGTGTGTGTGTGTGTGTTTGTTTGTGTGTGTGTGTGTGTGTGTGTGTGTGTGTGTCTGAGAAAGAGAGAGAGAGAGAGACAGAGAGAGAGAGAGACAGAGAGAGAGAGAGAGAGAAAACACAAGAACTTGTTTCTCTAGCACCAGGACTTTGTGCTTTTATGTGTTTCATGTGTATACGTATGGAAAGGATATGAAACAAGACACCATAAATTCTCCTGTGTGGGACTGTTTGGTTGTCATGTGTAAATATTTTCTGAGTGATTTTTGGTCATTGTTGGCTGAGTACCTTTCTGGCAGGACATGTGTTTAGGGTTTTAGTGGTGCGTCTGTAGGTGTTGTTGGCATTGTGGACTATTGTGAACATGACTATTGTGAATGCATTTGAGAGGAGTTAGGATGTTGTCTTACTATTATGTGTTGGATCTGTGCATTTTCAGATTTTAGAATGTATGTGTATGTTGATGTCTAGGTCAGAATTTAGGGACATAATCTTTGGTGTTCAGAGATTTGGAGAGAATGGAATCATGGGGTATGTTGGGGTGTTTAGAATTATGTATATGTGGCACATAGATGTGTATAGATTCTGTTGATAATGTCTCAAGTGGACTGCTTTGTATTTTCTTGTTTAGGGCTTTGAGGTGATCATGATATTTTTGGGAATGGAGGGGTGTCCTTTGTGAGTATGTAGGAGGAGTTACCAGTGTCTGTACGTCTGAGATTTGTTGTTGAACTTCATATTCTGAGGCATTCTGTGTATGTGCATGTTTGCAACATAGAGGTGATTGTAAATGTTTTCATTTGAGAATACAAATTGTTGTCATGTTAATAAGTAATTTGTTTGCTCCATTCAGTTACTGAGGGAGTGTTTGTGTGATTGCTTTTTGGGTGATACTGATTGATGTGTGGTCTGAAAATGAGTGTATCTGAAGCACACCAGATACTCTCAACGAAAAGACCCTTGCCATAATTAAGCTTCTTCTCTTGTCAGATCAGCAGCAAGTATGCAAAGATTACTGTGGTTGGTAGCTTCCTCTTTTTTGTAAATGCCAGTTTTTTTTTGTTTTTTTTTTGGTAAATACGTGTGAAACCTCTGTCTGGCCTAGAGAATGGAATGAAAAACACTTGTCAAGTGAATCTTCAAGCCCTTTTCCCGCATGGGACATAAAAGTCAAAATATTTTGAAATTATCTGTCCCTAGAATGTTTCAGGCATGAGCCACACTCTGGACTGATTGGCAACATCCAATAAACCTGCTTTCTGAAAATTCCTGTGGTATCCAGCCTCTTCAGTCCTACTTCATATCTATTTTAAGTGTTGCATGGAGGCGACTGGAATATGTGGGAGACTTTGTAAGGAAGGTGATTGATTGGAATTGTTTGGATTTTGCTGTGTATTTGTATTAATTTGGGCATGAGGAACTCTGGGTTTAGAGTCAGGCATCTGGAAGATAGGAAGTTTATGCTATTGAGGATTTTCAGAGCTCCACAGTGTTGTGTGCTGTTAACTGAGTATATCAGAAATAATGAGCAGTTTTGTACATTAATAGTGAGTTCTGTGCCCTTTAATAGTGAGAGAGTGGCTGAATGTACTTTGGGTCTGTGGGAGTACTGTGGGTTTGTAGATTCAGATGGACACGTGTGTTCCCAGACTTGTATAATCTAGGACTGTGAATGTATTTAGGAAGTGTGATGGCTGAGTATTCATTCTCAAATAGTAGATGGGTAGTGTGTGTTTCCACTGAGATAATATAGAAGTTATATTTATATGGGAATACAAGTTAGGAGGATTAGGTACTGACAGTGTATATGGGTTATTATGACATGGTGGGACTTGTGAATAATTATTAAAAAGAGTTTTTGAATGGAGTATTTTGGTGAATACTTTTTGATATTCACAAAATATTGATTTTTTAATTTAATTTAATTTTTTCTTTAGGGAAGGGTGTGACATTAGAGTGCAGGGTAAAATATGTGTATTAAGGCAACACATGTGTTATGTATGTATTTGGGAAATGACAATGAGTAGATTGTAGGTGACATCATTGTTGTGTACATTTGGAGAAGGTTGAGAAACTTTATGTGTTTTTTGGAGTTGGTGTTTGCGTATCAAGTGATTCTGGGAATATAGACTCATGTTTATGTGTGTATGTGGGTTGTTGTACCTGTGTCATTTAGGGTTAAGAATGTTACATTTTTGTAATCAGGGTATTTCTGGTTCCACTCAATCTTAGGGAAGTTCAAAGAGATTTTTATGCACACATGCCACCCAGCCACAGAGACCTGTGAACACCTCTTGCTGAGGCACATACATGGAAAGATGCACACTCATTAAAACCCCTTTCACCACAGATATCATTAAAACACCTCACATTTAGAAACAGGTGCATGACCCACAACTCACTGCCATTCCAACAAAAACACAGATGCATAAATCACCTTAATCCCTGCTTTTTCCGAATACACACACCACCACTTCCTTTCTAAAAAAATATATACATACCCACAAATACACCTGCCTGTTATCACCCAGGTACTGACGGACATGCAATTATAATGTATACTTTCCAAATGCAGGCTTATACATTCCTATATACTCTACACTTCCTGAAGGCATGCACATGATATAACCAAACACTGAGTATGCATGCACACAGAAATACAACATACAATCCCCCTACACACACACACACACACACACACACACACACACACACACAAAATAAACCCTATTTGTTACCAGAAGTCACATAAAAAAACCATAAGTACTCTGGAAAATCTCACAGACTTGATCCTCTCATCAGAAATACAGCATACACAACACCTTGCTTCTGTCTCTTCTTGCTTTACACAGAATTTAAAGTACACTGCAGAGCAGATAGGCTTAACTGAACTTCCCAACAAAACCCAAAAGATGACAAATTCTTCACAACAGTACCAACAACATTCTCCAGAATAGACAACAGATTAAGTCATAAAAAAACCTTAAAAATTTTTAAAAGCTAAAAATCATTTGAAATCACTTTTTTTCTAAACACAATGTAATAAAACTGGAAACCTACAACAGGTGGCACTTCAGAAACATCCTGCATGTCTGCGATTATAACAAAAAGCTCTCAAATAGCAGAGTCAATGACAAACAGAATGGAAATTTTTAAAGATTCTTGAGAAAAATGATAGAAACACAAAATAAAAATCCCTATATCATAGAGCAGAGGCAATTTTAAGATTAGATCAGTACATACCTACATCAAAAAAGAAAACAACCAAGACTTCCTCTTCAAGGAGGTAGAAAATCAAGAACATGCCTGACCCAAAGCTAGTAGAAGAAAAAATACTAAACATCAGAGAAGAGGTAAATAAAATAAAGATTAAATATTATTTTAAAAATATCAACAACAGAAAGAATTTATTTACTTACTTACTTACTTACTTACTTACTTACTTACTTACTTATCCCTAGGATTGAACTCAGAAGCAACCACTCACTGAGAGATGTCTCCAGACCTAGTTTGTTTTTTATTGAGAGACAGGGTCCCACAGAGTGGCTCACTGCCTTACTTTTGCTGAGGCTGTCTTTGAACTTGCCTTCCTCTTGCCCCTCCTTGAGGATCTAAACTGTTCATGTCAATGGTTAAGTGTACAGCTTTGCCATTGAACTCTCTTAAGCAGTGGGAAGATCATGATGCTGTATAATATGAGCATTCCCAGACGTGACACCTACGGACATCTTCGCATTGGCTTTGTCCACAGAAAGCATGAGACTCACCTTTCAGGACCCTGCTTGGTGCATGGTTTGGCTTCTTCGCTTTTTTGGTGGAGGTTTTCTGTTGGAGACTAAACCCAGAACATCATGCATGCTCGGCAAGTGCTTCCCCATGGAGCTGTGCCCCCAGCCCACCTTGGCCTTTCTTGGGGTTCAGAGAAAGTGTCTGTTGGACTCTATTTTTAATGACTTACTGGGAAACTTCATGTCCTCTGATTCTACCTCTTCTGCAGATCCAGTTGAAGGCAAAGGTGCTGTGGCAAGCCATCCCCCTTTTCATCTTCTTAGTGTACTGTCAGGTCAATCCGGTCTCCTGTGCTGTTGTTGGGCAAAGGGGGAGAGGGGGGAACCATGTGCCACTCCTTTTGTTTCTACTTGTTTCAAGATCCTTTGTTTGGTATTATGGCCTCAGATTCTGTGGACCCTTTCTACTGGATGTGAGGGATTCTGGCCTCCAACAGAGGGAGGCTCAGACTCACTGTGCCTCTTTTCTGCTGGACCAGCACCATTTAGTTGAACTACAGCCTTTCTGTGAAGCTCAGAGAATGGGCAGCTCTGTGGCCTGGAAAGTCTGCATGTGCCACGTCAAATAGCCTGATCAACGGTGCATTCAGCCTGGGAAACACCATCTTCTCTAGAGTTTGGTTTGAATGCAATACAAAACCTGGAAGAGCTAGATAAGTCTCTGCTTGAGAATTTCTGAAAACTTAAAAAAACTAGAGTGTTTGAAATCCCTGAAATGAGATGGTGAGTAGACATAGAACACTCTCTAGAACTCTCTAATGGTTTCTCAGCTGCATCTTTTTCATATCTACAGGTGAAATATATGGATCAATACCATGAGTGACAGTGGAGGGTCAAATCTAACCAGTCACCTGTGGGTCTAGAAATGATTTTCTTGTGTATGTTGATGGTGCATTTGATGGACACGGTTTAAAAATGGGGTTGCAAAAAGGTTCCAGTCACTCAGAATCAAAGCTCATCTGAACATGATGGAAAGGGAAGGTTGATTCCCAACTAGATCCAAATGTGCCAGCCTCATCTGCAGACTCAGGAAATGATTGAAATGTTCTCCAGTTTTATGAACTGATGAAGGACGGTCCTCTCTGTCCTCTTTCCATCCAGAATGGATCTGTCCATGGGGATGGGAATGCAGCAGGCTCTTGAGGGGTACATGAGTTTCCAAACAGAATGACATGGTGTCTGGTGAGCTCGACAGAGGGACTCAGTTGTGTTCTTATCTTTGGTTTTGGGGTGTTATGCTATAATTGCTGCCAGCAACCTGAAGCCCATCCAATGTGGAAAAGGGGTCACATTCAATTCTGTAGGTTCATTTTATTAAATAATGTCTTTCTTTATTGAGCTCACAGGGGCTTTGTGGCTGCCCGTTTCCTTAGGCACACTCATGGAGCTCGGTATCTCTGCAATGGTCGCCTTGGGCCTCATCATGCAGCTCTTGGCTTGCACCAAGATGATTGAAGTGGGTGACACCCCAAAAGACCAAGCCCTCTTCAACATGAGCCCAGAACTTTAAGAAAGATCATGGGTAAATTTCTGGTGTCTAGTTGAGAATTTGAATTGGCTCTAAAATTGGGGGCAAGAAAACAGCCCAGTTTGGCCTGTGTGCTTTGCCTGCCGACCCTGTAGGTGCTCCATGGCCTGTTAGTGAGAGAGCACTTCTGGGAGTTGCTGGGTGTGGGGGAAGGCCAGGCAGGGCAGGGGAGGGCAGGAATGCCCCAGAGCATGGACTTGAAGGATCAGTGCATGGAGGTCACCCCTTCACCAGCCATGATTTCCATACCTCACGAAGGAGGTGACATCTACTTCAGAGGTGTCATAAGAATTCAATCAAAGCCAGATGCTGTGGAGTATGCCTCTAATTACAGCAGCTTTGGAGGCTGAGGCAGAATGATCACTATTTGGAGGTCAACCTCAGCAACTTAGTGAGGCCCTAAGCACCTCAGTGAGACCCTGTTTCTAAATAAAATAAAAAAATGGCTGGGGATGAGACTCAGAGGTGAAGCTCGTCTGCTCAGTCCTCAGTATAAAAAAAAAGAGGATTAAATTAAATAATCACTCTCACAGTGCCTAACACATGGTACTTATTTAGCAAGTGTTATTTTTCCTTCTGTATTTAAAAGGATTTAATGAGCAAAAAGGTGATCCTCTCAGTCCAGCTCTGCTGTTGATTAGATTTTTTGATGTGGAAGAAATTTAGATAATAGTTCTGGATCTCCGTTTCTACATGCTGTTAAACTAGGTTAAGAGTATTGGCTGTATCAAATGATAGGCAGCCCCGATAATGGGGTCCAGCCTCAGAGTCAGACAAGCCTAGCCTCTGTTAACTGGAATGTGCTATTTAGAAAACAATATTTACAATTTTCTACTCTGCCATCTTACATACAGCATGTCTTAGAAATCTTAAGTTAGTAGGTTAAATAATTCAGTGAGAAATCCATCTAACTTAAATTGTGAGTTTCAGACACAAATCAAGTTTGTAGAATATATTTATGTAATAATGCATTAATCATTAATGAATTAAGTAATGCATTATTAAATATTAAGTAATGCATTTATTATTCAATGCCTTAAATTAATGCATTATCCTTCTAAAGCACTAATAAGTGGTTTTCTTTTTTTAATTTTTATTTTTGACATTTTATAATATACTTGGCTTAGTGCAGTGGTGCGCACCTCTAATTCCAGCAGTTTGGGAGGTTGATCCTGGAGGATTGTGAGTCAAAGCCAACCTCAGCAATAGCGAGGCCCTAAGCAGCTCAGTGAGACTCTGTCTCTAAATAAAACCAAAATAGGGCTGGGGATGAGGTTCTGTGGTTGAGTGACCCTGAGTACAATCCCTAGTACCAAAATCAAAACAAACAAACAAAAAATTTGCATTATTTTTCTAAAGCCCAAATTGGGTGTTTTTTTCTTTTTCTCTCTTTGTTTTTAATATTTTTTTGCAGACCTGAAAATGGAACTCAGTGCCTCTACCACTGAGCTACAGCCTCAGAAGTTTTCTCCTTACCCTTGACAATTTTTAAAAAATGTTTTTCCATATTAAGAATTCAAGATAATTTTTTAAAAAAAGAATTTAGGATGACTGGTCTGAAGTTTAGTAAAGCACTTGCCTATGGGCAGTGTCAGTATTTGTCATCTATATTCCTGCCACACTCTGCTCAAGATTTTCTTAGGACCCCAGTGTTTGGCATGATTGTCACCATCGACCAGTCCATTATGGATGTGATGACAGGCATGGACAGGGACCCCCTCAAAGATGGGTTCTGGGATCTGCCTTCTGATCACCACTCAGGTGAACCCCCACTCTCACCCCGCTTCCTGAGTGACCCTGTTGTCCCACTTCCTCCTCAGCAGTACTCATCCAGACCTGGTGCCATGCCAGGCTCAGGGCTAGGCTCAAGGCTAAACACTGGCCTGAGCAGGGTAAGGCCCCGGGTTGGAGGCTGGTCACTGCCCAAAAAGAAATCATTCAAATAAAGACACTGCCCCCATCTACAACGAGAAATATTGAAATCAATAAAGGCCTGCTGTCCACCTGCAAACCCAAAAACAATTAAGAAACAAAAAAAAATATTGGGGCTGGGGCTCAGTGGCAGAGGTTCACCTGGCATGTACAAAGCCTTGGGCTCGATCCTCAGCACCCGATAAAAATAAAAAAAAAGATGTTGTTTCCACCTCCAACTAAAAAATAGATTTAAAAAAAAATAGAGAATTGAAAGACCCTGGCTTTGGCTTCTGAATTTCCATGAGGCCCTCATAGCAGAGAGCCCTGTCATTGAAGATGGAAGGAACCAGGGCACTGGGGCCAGTAACACAGAGTTCACTTTCATTAATTAATTTATTTTAATTCTGCAGTTCTTTGTGGCAGGCTTGATCGTCCTCCTTTTGGATGAGTTTCATTATAAAGGGAACGGCCTGGGCTCTGGCTTTTCCCTCTCCATCTCAAGCAACATTTGTGAAACCATCCTCGGGAGGGCCTTCAACCCCACCACCATCAACACCGACCAAGTTAAGAGCCCTGCCTCCCGTTGGGCACATCTGCAGGAAGTTTTCATGTATGCAGAGTATTCCTCTGGGGGAAAATAACTGTTTCAGAATCATTTCTTCTGAATTTTCAGTGTGCAAATGTTTAAAATTATAGCTGAGTGCAGAAGCTCAAGCCTGTCATCCCAGCAGCTCAGGAGGCCGAGGCAGGAGGATCACAAGCTGGAGGCCAGCCTCAGCAACTTAGTGAGGCCCTGTCTCTAAATAAAATATAAAAGGAGCTGGGGACAGGGCTCAGGGGTAAAGTGGTCCTGGGTTAAATCCCTAGTACCAAATAATAATAATAATAATAATAATAATAATAATAATTATTATTATTATTATTATTATTATCATTATTATAACAATAACAACAACAACACTTACAATCAAAATGATATCTAAACTTTCATGTCTTATCAGAATATTTCAAGGACAGTTAGCATGCCACAGAGTAATCGTGCCTCAAATTTCTTAGCAGGAACCTGCACTGCAAGGATAAAGAAGTGTTGATTTTAGTCAATTTTCTTCTGGTGGACATTTCAGTTCTTTCTCAGTCACAGTTAGCATCAACGTGAATATCCTTGGGCAATCACCTGCACATATTTTAGCAGTTGTTGTTAGCGAATAAGATTCTAAAGATAAAATTTCTACACCAAACCACTTGTTCAGGCAAGGAGCAGTTAGTTCAATGATTACAAGTTCAAGGACAGCCTTGGCAAAGAAGTGAGACCCTGTCTCAAAACAGTCATGGGTAGAATGACTGTTCCTGGGTTCAACCCACAGTATTGCCATTTTGGGGAGGAAGGCACTGGGGATTGAAATCAGGGCCAGTTAACCCCTGAGCCCCATCTCCAACCCTCTTTTGTATTTTATTCAGAGACAGGGTCTCGCTGAGTTGCTTAGAGCCCCAATTTGGCTGATGTTAGCCTCCAATTTGCAATCCTCCTGCCTTAGCCTCCAGAGCCACTGGGATTGCAGGCATGCACCATGACACCTGGCTTACAAATCTTAATAAAATAAAAATTGAAAAACATGTGAGACTTCTTAGAAGAGGGAAATTGACTTTTTTTTCTTTTCTTTTTCTTTTGGCCTCTGATCCCTGAATCTGATTTTTGCTGGGAAGTCTCTCATGGAAAATATTTGTGTGCATTTTTTGTGTTTTTTTGGAATTGACTGTGTAGCTGGTTCTTGGCTTTCAGTGCCATGACATCAAATTGAGGAAACTGCAGATGAGTCCCTGCAGGGTGCCTGAGAGATCCCATGGGAAAGACTGGACCCCAGGTAGGAGTGTCGGCGACACTTACAGAAGAGTAGGCAAAGGTGACACGAGACTCTTCCTAGAATTTCAGAAAATCTAAGGTGAATTGAGGATCTGGGGGCAAAGCAGCTGGGCCCCAGCTGTGGATGTGGCGGTGAAATCTGGGTAGGAGTTAAGGAGTCTGCCAAGACCTTCTGGCTTTGGCAGGGGGCTGCCTTCAAAAAGAGTGTGAGCAGTGGTGACCACAGGGGACCAGTCAGTGAAGGCTTGGGCCGTGGCAGCCAGCCAGAGGATCACTTTGCTCTGGAGCAGGATGGTGAGTGAGGGGACAGTTTTGAAGGAATGATTTGCTGTCCCTTGGAGACAGGCTGAGAAAATGTCTGGCAAGCTGGCACAGCCATTCAGCCTGAGTCAGAAAGTGTGACATCAGAGTGAGGGCCTTAGGACTTAGTGAGAGATGAAGGCCACAGACAACTGAGAAATGGAGGTGGCTGCCTTGGCCACCTCTGGTACCTCGTTGGGGCAGAGATCTTACCTGGGGGGCTTTGAGTGGTGCTGTAAGGAGCCAAAATGGTGGAGCCACGGGGACAGCCCCAGGACGGGCAAGAGGATGGTGGAGCAGGCTCAGGTAGCTTTCAGCTGAAAGGCTTTCCTGTTAGCAGGAGTGCCACCACGGCTCAGCTTGTGACCTGGAAAGTGGGGTGTGGAAGGGCCCCTAGAGTGGAGAGTGCAATTGGTCCTTCTTCCCTGAGGTTTGGGACAGTCCAGGGTGGGAGGGCGGTGGACAGTACAGATGTCACATGGCTCTTGCCCCCTGTGCAACTAGTGCATGAAACAACCCATTTCCTAGAGATCAGAGGGTAGTGATTTGCAAGAAATGACCATGTTAAACATTCAGAAAGCTTCTAAAACCCACACCCTGCCATTGATGTCACCCACCTTTCATTCCAGACATTTGTCAGTAAGGTGCTGTTAAGCACTAGGCGCTTCTGTGGGTGCTAATAATACAAAGGGATAGAACGTAAGGTGTGTGAGCGTCAGTGTCATCCCAGGGCCCCGGGGTCAGAATAGAGCAGAGAAGGAAGATGGGGTGACTGGGAAAGAGTGATACAGGTCCATCTAGAGAACCTGGCGGGTGCAAAGGCCCTGGGGCAGAGATGACTTGGTCTGTTTGAGGGTCAACTTGTGGCTCAGCGGAGCAAGTGCAAGGAGTTCAGAGAGGTCATTGGTGGCAAGCGGAGCCAGGACAAGTCCCTACTCTCTCCCGCTGGGATTGCTGAACTTCCTCCTTTACAAAATGCTCAAGGTTTCATGTCTCCAGATTCTTTACCATAGGGACATCAGCGGTTGTCCTACACAGCCACAGGCAGCAGGGAGAGGGTCTGTTAGAAGACCACCATGGGTATGCCAGGGGGCCAGGGAAAGCTAGGACAGCGTTTCTGTCACAGATATCCTGTCCATGTGGTCTACAGGACAAATGGCCCATGTGAGTGGCCATCCAGAAGGTGACACGAGTCCTGCTTTGCCAACTCTGGGGTGACAGGAAAATGCAGTCCCAGGGAGAGACTGGGACATCTGAGTCCCCAGCTATTAGCCACTCTGCCCACAGATGCCACGTTTAGTGAAGCACCGATCTGGGCCGCAGGGGCCATGGTAAGAGCGTTTCCCACTGTGATCTTGTTCTAAAGTCAGTCTCATGCCATTTCTGAAGTGCTCAGACCTTGGTGCCCTGTGCTGCAGTGTCCCTGGCTGGTCTGTTGCCTTTTCCTCAGGCCAGGTCCATTTCTGCCTGTTGCTGAGGCTGAGGTAGGAGGATATCAACTTGGAGGCCAGCCTCAGCAACAGCAAGTCCTCAGCAACACAGTGAGATGCTGTCAGTGAATGAAATACAAATAGGCTGGGAGTGGGGCTCAGTGGCTGAGGGCCCCTTGGTTCCATCCTTGGTGCCAAAAAAAATCCAGATTGTGACCCTGTGACTGTTGGTGCCGTGAGTCTCCTGGCTGAGTCTCCTGGCTGATTCTGTTCTTCTGCCTCTGCTTTGGCCAGGAGGAGGCCCAAGACCCAGCAGAGTCCAGCCATTTGTTCTTCCCTTCATGTTTGTGTCCTCCTCTGCCAACAGGCATGGAATTGGAGGTTTCCATCTTGTACTGTTCCATCTCTGGGCCATGAACACAGACAAAGTCCAAGCCCTTATAGAGGTTTTCTCGCACCAGAATCTCCTCTACCTCATGAATCTCATTGCCTCCATCTTTGTCTTTGCTGTAATCATCCATTTCCAGGTATGTCCAGCATGAGCACAAGAAGTCTGGATTTTTTTTTAAATTTTTTGGTACCAGGAATGGAACCCAGGGACATTGAACTCCTGAGCCCCATCCCCAGCCTTTTTTATATTTTATTTAGAGACAGACTCTCACTGAGTTTCTGAGGCTGGCCTCCAATTTGCAGTCCTCCCGCCTCAGCCTCCAGAGCTGTTGGTGATGACAGGCCTGTGCCAATGTCTCTGGCTTCAGTATAATTGTTTATTTGTTTTTTGTTCTGTTTAGATATGAATGGCTGTAGAGTGAATTTTAGTATATTTTGAGACCAGTTTTTCTGGTTTCTTTCTGTGTGTTCCCCAAGCAGAGTGGGAGGAGGGAAAGGGCAGATGCTCTCCAGCAATGTCAGAAAGTTAGTATTCAATATTTTAAATAAAAGAAAGGGCAGGAATATTTAAAATAGTTTTGATTATTATATGCATGTAAAAATTAATAGGTAGTGTCCTGGCCTGATGTGGTGGTACATACCTGTAATCTGAAAAATCATAGAGGCTGAGGCCTTGAAGGATCACAACTTCAAGACCACCCTTGGTTACTAAGAGAGACCAGTTCTCAAAATAAAATATTGAAGAATTGAGAATATATATGAATGATAAAGCACCCCTGGTTTCAATCCCCAGTACCATATAAAACAGTAGTTTCTAAAATTTAGACCCAAATCAGCATCCTCCACTCTATCTGCAACTATGTAAAGTTCTAAAAGGCAATAAATTTAGCCATACATACTACTAGTTGTCTGATATTGACCATAATCTTGAAATATATACATAGAAGACCCTTCACAATGTATTAGGTGTTCCCATTATTTTTTCCAATAGCAATGAGAGAGCAAAGAAAACCAATTTAGCTTATGGGGCCACTTCTTTCTTTACAGGACTAATGAATCAAATATTAAAAGGCTTTAGTGTTTAATTGATTATCATTTATGAAATCAGAATGATATGCATTCTGTGATTTCTTGCTTAATCTACATTGGAAACTTTATTATTTCTGAGTATCAGCATCTGTACACACCACCACACCCCACTCTATTTTTCAATAGTTACAAGTACCTGTGTTCATGCTTCGTCAGTTAGTTATTCCCTTTTAAAAATAATTATGTGTAGCATTCTTTGTTTACAGAAAATTTATGAAGGTTAAAAACCAGTAATCATTTCCACAAATTTGACTTTAAAATAGATTTCATCACAAAACACACACAAGAAGTAAGAATGCTTTCTTTCTCTAATTTATTAGCCTTTCTAACATCCAATATCAGGACATAAATGCTGCTCATAGAGGGATGTTCTTACCATCAAGAACAATCAGTACTACTTTCTTCTATCTCATCAAATGTTACAAAGGGTGCACATTTTACTGTGTTTCATATGCAGAACTTGACTTTCCATTATTTGTTTAGTGGGTTTTTGCTTTCTTTTTTATCACTTTGTTTTTCCTGTATTTTCCAATACTCATTTTTTTGTGTGTGTGGTATGAAAAATAGATCACTAGAATTTTCTAACTTTTGCTGCATTCAATCACTTGATTACTTACTAGCTAATATTTCTATTAAAGCATCATTTTAAAGGTAGGACTAAGGTAAGCTAACAAAACTATTTTCAAGGTCTACTGCAGAATCAGCATAACTTTCTTGAGCTCTGTAGTTAGAACCACTATTTCTGTCCACAAACTGTGCTCTTTTTGTTTTATTTTTTTTCTATATTGAGTAACTCTCTTTGAAATGAGGCACAGAAAATTGCTTTTTTATAATTTTGTCATTAATGAAAATCCATTATTATTTGTCATTAATTGACAGTCTGCTTCAGTTTAGAATACCAGGTTGAATACGATTTTTTCTTTAAATCTTGTGGTTATTCTGTATGTATCATCTATAATCCATCATTAATGATAAATAATTGGGTTCTATTTTTGCTTTATTGAAGCTGACCATAGTTTTTTCTTTTAAAGATATTCTATTTGGTTAAAGCATTTTTCCCACTTCAATTGTCAACTCTCTCTAATATTCTCCAGGTGCCATTCGAATATTATTACCAAATCATGTCTGGATTGTGTAATAGTAGCTGTGCTCCCACTGTACATAGCCTTTCTTATAGATTCAGAATTACCATATATTCACAAAATATTTCTTGATATTATCTTCTTTTGAGATTTTCTGAGGTAGAGTGTTAAGTTGATTTCATCTTTCTCTTCTTGATTAAGCAGTAGGAATATATTGAAAACTCTACAATTTTCATTGAATTGAAATGGAATGATTGTACAAAAGTAAAGAATTGCTACCTTCTCAAAAAATGAATCTCAATGTAGTAGGTGTGCACATAGATGTATTTTTTAGATCTATCTTTTGACCATTTATTATCAGACTTAATGCCTTTAATATATCATCTAAGATGACACTGAGAAGCATATCCTCTAAGATGATTTTTTAATTTGTATTTGTAGTCTTTTATTGAGTTCAATGTTATGTTGGTGCTAAATCTGATCATCTTGTATTACATATATGGAGTCTTATTACATATATTCTAGAGCTATTGTGTATGAAAGAAGAACAAGGATCAAATATGGATGTGTTTCTGAAATAAAAAGTACTCAGTAGAAATGCTGCCCATTATCTTTTAATTATGTACTTCATCATCTATGTGATTTAATAGATTTAAAACTTTTCTTTTCATAATGGCTACATATGTTGTGGATTCAAATTATTTTCATGATATTAAAATTTTCTAGCAATATGTGTAGAAAGCTCTTTGACAGTATTTAAGGCCTGTTTTTGAATCCCCAATGTAGCTATCCACCTTGCATATATGCTATTATCATGACCAGAAAAACTATCTTAAGTGACCAAAGTCCAGCTATTGAATATCAGTAGAAATATATTATTATTGTTTTCTCCTTAGTCATCTGAAATAAAGGTGTAATTAAAGTCACAGTTCAGATAGACTCAAAGTCATTCCATTGTAAGGTTTTTAAATTAAAGGTCGAGAATTTGACCCAAGCCTACAAGACAAACTTCCATAAGAGTCCCAATATTCATCTGCTTGAAGTAAGCGATGCATTTCTCCAGTAAAGAAACCATGCATAAAATTGATACATAATAATTGATGTTAATCTGATGGAATTTTTTTTATACAAGGCATGTTGGATTTTAAGTCAAGTACCTGAAATAGTAGGTATGTATTTTAGCTTTTTTCCAGCCACATATTAAAAAATACCAGTCATCAGGGCTAAGATTGTGGTTCAGTGGTAGAATGCTTGCCTAGCACATGTGATGAACTGTGTTCAATCCTCAACACCACATAAAAATAAAATAATAAAATAAAGTGTAAAGAAGTTTTGAAAATAAAAAACAGTCATGAGAAATCCATGTAAATAAGTCTAAATCATTCCATGACTCTTTAGACCTTGCAGATCTAAAAGACATGACAGTAAGGGAAACCAAAACAGTGAAACATTCATGAACATAGGATACCATTTAAAAATCTGAGGTAATGTAGATATTTGGCTAAAACATCAAAGAATTTACTTCTATTTATTTTTATTTTTACCTGGAATCTACTCTTTGTACTTGGATATGAGACCCATTATTATAACTCGGCATGTTTACATAGTGTGTAATTATCAGATCAGGGTAATGTTCATCTCATTAAAATTATTATTCTGTGTTTGAAACTTTCTAAGTTCTGGCTATTTTGATTTATTTAAGTAGTTATTATACAATGTAATCACCTTATTGTGCTCTAAAACCTAAGAGTTACTTTCTGGACTTAATTATTTTTGCACTCCCTACCCAGAATCAGTCAGTTTCTCATTCTTATCATAAATCCAGGAAGTGTTTCTGTTCTCAGTTTCTGTGTAATTAACTTTTCAGCTTCAACACATAAATTCCACATGCTGTATTTGTGGGAAAATAAATGCCACTACTAGGAAAAATAAAATATTATTCTCAATTAGTAATTAGGGAAATTGGCATAAACCTTTGCATTCACTCATTTAGTGTTTAGAATTTGTCTATAATAATAAATATGGAAAACAGAATAAAATATATAAATCAAATGTCCATATGTGTTTAACATTTTATGGGTCATATTTGGTCACTGGGAACAAGTGTTGTGACATCTATTTTTATAAAAATGACATATTCTAATTCCTTTAACTTTATTTATAATAAGTGAATATATTGTAAGTATGTTTTTATATTGTAAGTTTCAATAGATCAACATTACCATGGAATAAATAACTTTAAAAATTGTATAAGAGTTGGCTCAGTGGTGCAGGCCTGACATCCCAGGGGAAAAATATTTTAAGAAAAAAATATTTTAAAAAATGGGGATGTATCTCAGTGTGTAACCACCAAAATGCACTCACGCTCTACCCCTTCTCCACCTGAGATGCCCATCACAACACATGAAAGAACAGTATCTCAGTCTGCCACCTATCCAGCAGTTCTACTTTCACAGCCCATCCGAACCCATTCCCCACTTGATGCCCATCTTTTTATGCCACCCTGTGAGTATGCATTGGGCCTGCACTAAGGCACACCAGCACAACTGGTTGCTAAGGTCCAGTTGGCAGGTATCCCTCATTCATTCCACTGAGACCTTATATTTTTTTTAAAATGGGTTGCTAATAATTCAATATGGCAAGTTTATGGCTGAAATTACAGCTCAGTAGTAAACAAATTTCACATGTGCCTGTCTCTGTGTTCCAACTCCAGCACCTAAAAAATCACAGGCAGGCCTAACGGCACATGCCTATAATCCCAGTGACTATAGAGGCTGAGGCAGGAGGCTCACAAGTCTAAGGACAGTTTCAGCAATCTAGTAAAGCCCTAAAAATCTGTCTCTAAAATTTAAAAAGGTTTGGGGATGGTTATTCAGTGATTAAACAATCATAGATTCAGTCCCCACAACCAAATACAAAAACAAACCCAAAGTAAAAGTGAAAAACAACTGTATTCCCCAATATCCTTTGCAGGTAGGGGTCTCTGTGATTTTGTGCTGGCCAATGAGATAACATTGGAAGCAACTGGGACTCTAGCTCTTTGTTTTTATTTTCCTTTTTCTTTTTCCCCTGATTGCTGTATTAAATGGATGGCACAATGAAAAACAGGAAGGGCCCTGGGACATGATGGAATAGCTGGATACCCATAGCAGCCCAGACTACCAATCACTGGGCTTTTTGATTTTCAAGTAAAAGTAAATATTTTTCAGTATTTGATGGGTTTACCTTTCCACTATTGGAAAGACAGATGCATTGATTTTCCTCCTTGTTCTGCTTTCTGTTCATTGTCTTCAGGTTCAGGAACAATGTAGGTCAAGAAAACCAGCCATCTTTGTCACCAATTGTTTTTCAGGTCTCTGAGGATGGAAGGAAAGTACAACACAGAACCTCTATAGTACCTAATTTGAGCCATTGGGACAGTGTTAGGCCTGAGTCATCTCCAGGGTCCCTCATCTGCTGCAGAAGGTTCACAGAGAGTGAGTATCTTTTCTCTTGATGCCAACACTCAAGTTCAA
Source organism: Callospermophilus lateralis (assembly GCF_048772815.1). Classification (NCBI taxonomy): domain Eukaryota; kingdom Metazoa; phylum Chordata; class Mammalia; order Rodentia; family Sciuridae; genus Callospermophilus; species Callospermophilus lateralis. The sequence goes on along the minus strand of NW_027511151.1, from coordinate 7,681 downwards.
AATTTCAGGGCTCTCATGGTTCTCCTGATAACTATTCCACAACAGGCTGACACTGGTCCCAATCTCCATTTCTGCACTGATGGGCCATTGGGAAAGTGAGTTTAAGCATGCTTTACTGTCCCCAATTTTCAAGTGTGTCTTCTCCAAAAAAAAAAAAAAAAAAAACTTGAAACTAAATGAGCACTGAAGGAAGAAGTCAGGTTCCAAGGACTGAAGAAGAACTCTGCTACCAGAGAAATCTAGGATTTGAAAAAAAAATTCCAATTTAAGTGAGGTGGCAGGTAAATTATAGACCTTGACATAAAGCAATAGCCTTACAGCAAAATGTCAGGTGTGGGCATGGAAGTATGTATGAAAGACTGACTTTTCACAGCCTCCACAACAGGTAAACATGAATGCTAATTTTGTAACACATAACAGAAGAAAAAGGAACCACATTTTTTCTTACTTGCCTATTTTTCTTTCCTTATTCTTTTTTTTTCTTTTTCTTTTTTCCTTTTTCTTTCTTTTTCTTTCCTTTTTTTTTTTGTACAAGGGTTTCAAACTAGGGGAACATAATGACTGAGCCTCATCCTCAGATTTTTTTAATGTTATTTTTTAACTTTTGAAAAACATTGTTAATCACAATATTGAGGTATTCTTATATCAAACAAGCCATACTACAGAGGTTCCAGAGCTAGAGAGAAAATCCTGCAATCCCAGAGTGTTAAATATGTCTGTGGAAGATGAGCCACATGGACAAAATGTAGAAGGTCAAATGGGTGGAGTGGGCATGGCTCTGCAGAACAGTGCAGGTAAGAGGCCAGATGCTGGGTGGAGCCTATGAAAAAAAGTGGAGAGGACATAGTGGGGCTTAGTTGTTTGGCAGAGTTGGTGAGGCAGAGTCAGGCTGAGTGAGTGGATCCCAACCCATAAGAACAGTGGATGGGGAGAAGACAGGTGAAGCATGTTAGAAGCAGCATCCCATCCGGGAGCCTTTAGGTGAGCACAGCCTAGGAACCAGGAGATGCAATGATGAAGGAGCAGAGGGCATGGTGGGTGCATCCACAGGAAGCAAAGGGAGTCAGGAGAGGCATCCAGTAATTCTGTCAGAAGTCACTGTTGACCCAGTGGGGAAGAAGGGTCTTAGGGCTCTGAGATAGATATGTGACCTCAGGGTCTGCTCCACAAGGGGGCTCAGTTTACCCTCTTACACACTGAAGCAATAGAGGGAGGCTGAAGATGCCACAGCACAGCCTTTTTTCTTCCTCCCTCTCATGGGATGCAGTGCACTTTCCATTAATTTTTTCTGTTCTTCCAGGTCCAGGAGAGTACCTAAATCTGTTCTCTAGACAACGATATTTGTAATAAACTCTTCAAAACCTTTTGGCAAGAGTATCCAGGGAGAGCACTGTTTGGCTCACAGGAGCAAATAGGTAATGGCAGAATATGAGCCAACAGGACCAGACACTGATTTATAGAGAAAGACACTTTCCAAGAAACTCTCATGTTATCCTGACTCGGTGCCAAAAAATTATTCCCAGGTCCTACCATGAAATCCTGAACTGAGGTCCCAAACTGGTAACCAGAGAAGCGCACCTAGCTCCAGGTTTTTGTTGGTTGGTTTTTCAGGTTTAAAATTTGCTTGGGGTCTGGGGCTGTGGCTCCGCGGTAGAGCGATCGCCTAGCACGTACAAGGCCCTGGGATTGATCTTCAGCACCACATTAAAAATAAATAAATAAATAAATAAATAAGATAAAGGTATTGTGTCCAACTACTACTAAAAAATAAATATTTAAAAAATTTGCTTGGAATTAGAACGCAATTCTTTTTTATATTTACTTTTTAGTTTTAGGTGGACACAATATCTTTATTTTATATTTATGTGGTGCTGAGGATCGAACCCAATGCCTCACACATACTAGGTGAGCCCTCTACCACTCAGCCACGACCCCAGCCCTAGAACGTAATTCTTAAGATTCAGGAAAGTTTGCACAAAAACTCACGTTTCTAACTGTCCTTCAAAGTCACCAGGAGATCTGGCAGCCCCAGACTGAGTTCTTACACAGCAAGGATCGCTGGCAGTGTCCTGCCAGTTTCCATGACTCCGGAGTGCAGCCGAGTCCTCTTTGCCCCTTTTGTGTTAGGTCCTGGAGGCCTTGATTTTTGCTAACACACTAAGGGTTAGATGAGCTGGGGCAGCAGGCAGAAGTCAGCATGGAACTTCTGGTCCAGCCCTGCTTCCTGCTTGCTGTGTGACTTTGCTCCAGTCACACCACCTCTCTGTGCTTCAGTTTCCCTATCTGTCTGGAGGCCAATAGACTAGATCAGTGGTTTCTCACTTTAAGCCAAGGCAAGGCTGAGAGGTGGCCTGCCTTGTCTCCCTTCTCTCCTTTCTGAATTAGGCCTGGGCATCAGATTTTGCTTAGGTGACTCCCTGTTTATCCAGGGTTGGAAAACTCCCAGGTAACTACTTGTGTTAACCCCATAGCCAGGGCCTTGAGGTGTATTACAACAGAAAAGGGAAATACCTTTTTTATTTTTATTTCTTTGGTGGTAGTGGGGATTAAACCCAGGGTGCCTTACTGCTGAATTCATTCCACAGCCTCCACCTCCTTTATTTTTGAGACAAGGTCTTCTAAGTTGCTGAGGCTGGCCTCAAACTGGTGATCTTCCTGCCTCAGTTTCCTGAGCTGCTGAGATTACAGGCATGCGCCAAGGCTTCTGGAAACATAATGTGTTTATTGATGGGGAAGCATATGCAGTATCCTGGGTTAAAAGGGAGAGTCCCTCAAGGTCCGCACAGGGAATAGTTGGGTCTTAGGGCACAGTCAGGGTGCTGGTAGCAGAGGCGGGGCAGAGGCTGCCTGGAGGCGCGGACACCTGCCCAAGCACTGCTGTTGTTTGGGTGTGCCATCCCAACATCTTGGGAGGCTTCAGCGGCCTAGGTCGGGGTCGTGGGGTGGGCTGGGTGGAGAGGTTTTTTGCACATCAGACCAGCTTTGGGCCCTGGATTAGGTTTACCGAGTCACAGCACATGGGACATTGGGATGGGTGGGGTCTGGGGGGAAACCTGGTCCAGTCTCACCTTGTACCACAGGGAAATGGGAGTCCAGAGAGGCCAAGAATTTCTCCAGGGCCCCACCACCCAGCAGGGACAGGTTGGAGAGAGGGGGTCGAGGTGGAGCACCACAATACCCTGTCCTCAAGGGAATATGGGCACCCTGGGGTTGGGACAGAGGGTTGTAATGAGGACACACACACACTTTTAAAAACACTGACTGCTCATAAATGCTTATGGCATAAAAATAAAAACAGCCCTCAGCCATCCTCCTGCCTTTCCCAGAGGCCACTGCCATTCTAGTTTCTGATACCTGGTAATAGGCAATTGCGTGTTCGACCACATGCGTGACAGACACAGACATCTTCCTCCTGTCACTGCACCGAGCTGTGGTCTGTGTTGGTAACAATTCCAAACCCGTTCATTCAGCACCACTTCAGGACTTTCTCTTTCCCTCCCTTCCTCTCTGCCTCCTTCCTTCCTTTCTCTCTCTCTCTTCCCTCTTTCTTTTTTGATACTGGATGTGTGTGAACCCAGGGCCACACCTGCTTGAGAAGCACTTGACCACATTGCCGCACCCTCAGTCCCTTCTGTTATTTTGGGAGGGGATGAACTCAGGGGCACTCCACCACTGAGCCACCTCCCCAGCCCTATTTTGTATATTATTTAGAGACAGAGACTCACTGACTGCTTAGCACCTCTCCGAGGCTGCAGCTGTTTTTGAGACAGGGCCGCACTGAGTTATCCAGGCAAGCCTGGAACTGGCGATCCCCCAGTTTCAGCCTTCCAAGTCACTGGGATTGCGGGTGTATGACACCACATCTGGGACTTTAGTACTTTGTAAGTCAACTTGTTTTTGTTGACACTCAAAACACAGGCAAGTCCACTGGCCACCAGCGTGTTCCAATGAGGAACAACAGGTCAAGCTTCCCAGGGGCCGACTCTGCTCCACCCTCTGCCCATGGACAGTGGCTGTCCTCACTTGGAGGTTTTAATTGCTATGTGTTTGGTTTAGTTGCTTTATGTTTGAAAAACCAAACCAAACCCCAAACCAAACCAAAACAAAACAAAACAAAAACCCAGCCGGCACACCCCACTGGAGATTTCCCAGGGAGGATTGCTTGGGATGGCAAGTGGGGTGCTAGGCCTGGGGCTCTGATTCTGTGACACAGGATGACTTAGGCTTCTCAAACCCAGTATTGACAGTGGGAAAACTGGGGGTCACAGGGACCTTATTTTCTCCTGCTCACCCTCATTCCAGTCCCACCCCCTTGACTGTCCACACACAATCCACCATTCCTGCAAGACATGGCTCATCTGTCATGCTGCAAGACACAGACTCCCCAGGACAAGTGGGGAAACTTAGGAAAGTGGCTTAGCCTCTGCCAGTGTATGTGTCCCAGCCTCTACCAATAACATGACTCGGGTCTCTATCCCCCCTGCACTGTCAGAGCCTTGAGCAGGATAGGTGGGGGTCATGGGTGGAGCACCCACAGCGTCTGCTACAGCAAGTTACCCAGCCCCAGCCTCCACAGCTTCATCTGTTAAATTGGGACATCAGAACAATCTTGCTTGTTTGTCTTTTTTTAAATCATGTTGTTGTATTTTTTAATGTTTATTTTATTATTTTTATGTGGTGCTGAAGATAGAACCCAGTGCCTCATGCAAGCTAAGCAAGGCAGCTCTACCATTGAGCCCCAGACCCAGCTCTAGACAGCCTTGTTTAAAAAATAAGAAGCCAGTCATGGTGGCATGACCTTGTAGTCCCCGCTGTCCCCACTGTACAGGATGCTGTGACAATGAGAATCACTGGAGCCCAGGAGTTGGAAGCCAACCTGGTCAACATAAGGAAGACCTCACCTCAAACATAAGATAAAGCCAGGCACGGTGATGCCCACCTGAAATCCCAGCTGCTTGGGAGGCTGAGGCAGGAGTATTGTGAGTTCAAAATTGGCCTCTGCAAAAGCGAGGCGCTAAGGGTTGGGGTTGTGGCTCAAGTAACAGAGCACACAGCTAGCACATGTGAGGAACAGGATTCCATCCTCATCACCATAAAAAGATAAAGATATTATGTCCACCTAAAACTAAAGAATATATATATATTTTTTAAAAAAACAGGTGCTCAGCAACTCAGTGAGACCTTGTCTTTAAATAAAATACAAAATAGGGCTGCAGATGTGGCTCAGTGATCAAGAAATTAGTCTTTTTCCCAATTGTCTTACTAATGAACACATGTCATTTAGAAAGTGGTTTTTCCACTATACCCTTCTTTCATAAATGTGCTTTTTCTCACTCTTTCCCTAAAGAGGCTGTGAATTCTCCATATTTTTCTTTTAAATTATACATTTCAGCTTTAGATTATCCCATTGGTTCCAAGTTCTATAGAATACAATTGAAAATTACCAGGAAGGAGCCTGAATGCTGTTTTGACTACATATTTTCTTCATTAGATATTATAGTCCATCACTTCTAGATTTGGCCCTCCATAAGCTTCAGAGCATGGACACAGTTCAGCCACATTCACAGCAGAGGTGTGACAATTGTTGATTCCAGTTTCCAGTAGAATAGTCTTCATTTGCATCTGAGTTCTCATCAGCATGGTCCTTACTGTCTGTATTTCTATCAGCATTCTGGTCATGGCCATTTATCCCATCTTTCCGATATTTCAGATCTTTACAGGTTTAAGGCTCTGAGAGGAGTCCCTCTTGGATGCATCACAACATGGCAGGCGCCATGTTGTGTATCTCTCAAATCTATATCTTATCTCTTTCTTTTTATAAAACCACCAGAACTCTATCAAAGGGGCTCCATCCTAATGAAGGAATCAAACCTAAACATTTTTCAAGGGCCCTACCACTAAACACCATAGTCCAATTAGTTTCTACCTTCTTTAATATCATTGACATAAGATTTTTGTAATTAAATTCCTTCATGAGTTCAGAGAGACAACCCATTTTCATACATAGCCTCCAACGTATATTCAATTCATCATGAAAGAATTACTTAGACAACCTCTATCATACAGTCGTCCAACAATACTTTTATTAAAAAGTGGAGAAGTTTTTAAATATCCTTCAATTTGCATTTTGAAAAACAAAAACCATAAATATGATAATAAATTCACCTGTATTTTAAGTTTAACATGGCTTGTATTTTAGTGTTTTATCATACATCTGTATGTAAGGTGTGTTTATGAAGACTTCTTTTTAAATACAAAAATAGTGTAAATTTAAACTTATATGCTTATATGTCTATATATGACCAAACACCCAATGAACATATTTTATACTTTTTTAACTTGAGCATTTGTAATCTAATGTCTCTCCAGATCAATAATCTTCAAAAATATTTTGAAACTATTTTGCTGTATACTATCATAGTAATAAGGTGTAAGATATTAACCAAAAGATTATTATTTATAATTCATACAAATTAAATTATATAACACATTTTAATATAAATATTTAACCTGCATATCAAGAATGAATGAAATTGGAATTACTAGATCAAAAGTATACAGTTTAATAAAAGTACACACATACTCCAAAATTTTGGCAAATTTTTTTAGAAAGTTTAGGAAGTGAAAATTCTTATATCAGTTTAACTTTATTTTCATTTTCTTTAATGATGGTTAAATATATATGCATATACACATATATTTATCTGCATATATAAAGAACAGAAAGTTTATAGCTTAAAATGTCATCAAAATCTTGTTTTACTCAGTGGCTCAGGAGGGTGAAGCAGAATAATCACAAGTTCAAAGCCAGGCTAGGAGACTTAGTAAGGCCCTAAGCAAATTAGTAAGATATATATATATATATATATATATATATATATATATATATATATATATATATACACACACACACACACATACACATACATATGTAAATTTAAATTAGTAAGATATATATATGTATATATATGTATATATATACATACACATACATATATAAATTTATATAAAATATTTATTTATTTATAGGTTGTATATATGGAAAAGTTATAGATAATGTCATATATATATATATATATATATATATATATATATATATATATGATATTATCTATATTTTTTATTTCTTTTATTCCAAATGAGTATGTTCAGAGATTCTAATGTTTTATTATTTATACTGTAAAATATGATAAACTTTTGAATTGCTCCTCTACTCCTAGTCTTACAACCTTCTTCTCAATTGCAAAATTAGTTATTCCAATGTTAGGTTATCCACATCTTTTTCTTTGATTTCACTTCTTTCATTCTAATTTTGTCATCTAAGTGTTGAGTCTTCCGGATGCAGTGACACACACCTGTAATCACAGCTGGTGGGTTGACCCCCCAAAAATGTGAATCCATCTGGGATTAATTATGGTATGTTATAAAGATCCAGTTTGATTTTCAAATGAAGCAAATTTGTTCATTGAAAAAATCCTCTTCTTTTTATTGAATTGCAATTCTCTTTATTTATTTATGTATTTATTCATGTATTTATTTTAAATATTTTTTAGTTGTAGGTGGACAAAATGCCTTTGTTTTATGTATTTTCATGTGGTGCTGTGGTCTGAACCCAGTGCCTCATATGTGCTAGGCAAGCATACTACCACTGGCCACAACCCCAGCCCCTGCAATTCTTTTT
>NW_027511150.1:0-27883 GCF_048772815.1 Callospermophilus lateralis | reverse complement strand
GGAAGCTTGGCAACGCCTCTCAATGAAAGTGCTTTTCCACAGTCTGTGCTTAGGGCTACTTGAAGAGGAAACAATCCATAGAGACAAAATTGAGAACTCCTTTATTTTGTCAAGTTTCAAAGAGCTACTACAAACCATGTTGGATTTAGAGTTCCAAATTCATCTATCTATATAGGAAAGAACAAATTAAAACCTAAATATAAAAATTGCTACTGTAGACGAAAGCTTCAACCTAGAAAGAACAAAATTTAGTGAGACAAGTGGGTTTTGTGTACTGATCATCACCACCAAGTATCAACAAGATTTAATGAATAAATATTTGCTGGTATTTCGGAAAACTTGTTATTTCTTAGAAGCTTGGCAACCCCTCTCAATGAAAGTGCTTTTCCACAATCTGTGCCTAGGGCTACTTGAAGTTGAAACAAACCATAGAGAAAAAACCGAGAACTGCTTTATTTTGTCAAGTTTCAAAGAGCTACTACAAATCACGTTGGATTTAGACTTCCAAATTCATCTATCTTTGTAGCAGAGAATAGAGTGAAAGGTAAATATAAAAACTTCTACTCTAGACGAACAATTCAACCTAGAAGAACAAAATATGGTGAGCCACGTGGGATTTGTGTACCGATCATTACCACCACGTATCATAAACATTGGGTGAAAAAATATTTGCTGGTATTTCGGAAACTCGTAATTTCTTGGAAGCTTGGCAACCCCTCTAATGAAAGTGCTTTTCCACAGTCTCTGCTTTGGGCTACTTTAAGGGGTACAAACCATAGAGACAAAACTGAGAACTCCTTTATTTTGTCAAGTTTCAAAGAGCTACTACAAACCATGTTTGATTTAGTGTTTCAAATTTATCTATCTATATAGGACAGAACAGAGTGAAACCTAAAAATAAAAACTGCTACTGAAAACGAATGCATCAACCTAGAAGAACAAAATTTCTTGAGTCAAGTGGGATTTGTGTACTGATCATTACCACCAAGTATCATCAAGATTGGGTGAAAAAATATTTGCTGGTATTTCAGAAACTCGTAATTTGTTGGAAGCTTGGCAACCCCTCTCAATGAAAGTGCTTTTCCACAGTCTGTGCCTAGGGCTACTTGAAGAGGGAACAAACCATAGAGACAAATCTGAGAACTCCTTTATTTTGTCAAGTTTCAAAGAGCTGCTACAAACCATGTTGGATTTAGAGTTCCAAATTCATCTATCTTTATAGCAGAGAATAGAGTGAAAGCTAAATATAAAAACTGCTACTGTAGACGAACGCTTCAACCTAGAAGAACAAAATTTGCTGAGCCAAGTGTGATTTGTGTACTGATCATTACGTGCAAGTATCATCAAGATTGGGTGAAAAAATATTGGCTGGTATTTCGGAAACTCGTAATTTCTTGGAAGCTTGGCAACCCCTCTCAATGAAAAGTGCTTTTCCACAGTCTCTGCTTAGGGCTACTTGAAGGGGATAACAACCATAGAGACAAAACTGAGAACTCCTTTATTTTCTCAAGTTTCAAAGAGCTACTACAAACCATGTTTGATTTAGTGTTCCAAAATCATCTATCTATATAGGACAGAACAGAGTGAAACCTAAAAATAAAAACTGATACTGAAAACGAACGCATCAACCTAGAAGAACAAAATTTGGTGAGTCATGTGGGATTTGTGTACTGATCATTACCACCAAGTATCATCAAGATTGGGTGAAAAAATATTTGCTGGTATTTCGGAAACTCGTAATTTCTTGGAAGCTTGGCAACCCCTCTCAATGAAAGTGCTTTTCCACAGTCTGTGCCTAGGGCTACTTGAAGAAGAAACAAACCATAGAGACAAAACTGAGAACTCCTTTATTTTGTCAAGTTTCAAATAGCTACTACAAACCATGTTGGATTTAGAGTTCCAAATTCATCTATCTATATAGCAGAGAACAAATTAAAACGTAATATAAAAATTGCTACTGTAGACGAACGCTTCAACCGAGAAGAACACAATTTAGTGACCCAAGTGGGATTTGTGTACTGATCATCACCACCAAGTATCATCAGGATTGGATGAAAAAATATTTGCTGGTATTTCAGAAACTCGTTATTTCTTAGAGGCTTGGCAACCCCTCTCAATGAAAGTGCTTTTCCACAGTCTGTGCCTAGGGCTACTTGAAGGGGAAACAAACCATAGAGACAAAACGAGAACTCCTTTATTTTGTCAAGTTTCAAAGAGCTACTACAAACCATGTTGGATTTAGAGTTCCAAATTCTCTATATATATAGCAGAGAGCAGAGTGAAACCTAAACATAAAAACTGCTACTGTAGACGAACGCTTCAACCTAGAAGAACAAAATTTGGTGAGCCAAGTGGGATTTGTGTACTAGTCATTACCACCAATTATCATCAAGATTATTTGAAAAAATATTTGCTGGTATTTCGGAATCTCCTTATTTCTTAGACGCTTGGCAACCCCTCTCAATGAAATTGCTTTTCCACAGTCTGTGCCTAGGGCAACTTGAAGAGGAAACAAACCATAAAGACAAAACTGAGAACTCCTTTATTTTGTCAAGTTTCAAAGGACCACTACAAACCATGTTGGATTTACAGTTCCAAATTCATCTCTCTATATAGCAGAGAACACAGTGAAACCTAAACATAAAATCTGCTACTGTAGATGAACGCGTCAAACAAGAAGAACAAAATTTGGTGAGCCAAGTGGATTTGTGTATTGATCATTACCACCAAGTATCATCAACATTGGGTGAAAAAAATATTTGCTGGTATTTTGGAAACTCGTAATTTCTTGAAGCTTGGCAACGCCTCTCATGAAAGTGCTTTTCCACATTCTATGCCTAGGGCTACTTGAAGAGGAAACAAACCATAGAGACAAAACTGAAAACTCCTTTATTTTGTCAAGTTTCAAAGAGCTACTACAAACCATGTTGGATTTAGAGTTCCAAATTCATCTATCTATATAGCAGAGAACAGAGTGAAACCTAAAAATAAAAACTGCTACTGTAGACGAATGCTTCAACGTAGAAGAACAAAATTTGGTGAGCCAAGTGGGATTTGTGTACTTGTCCTTACCACCAAGTATCATCAAGATTGGGTGAAAAAATATTTGCTGGTATTTCTGAAACTCGTTATTTCTTAGAAGCTTGGCAACCCCTCTCAATGAAAGTGCTTTTCCACAGTCAGTGCCTAGGGCTACTTGAAGAGGAAACAATCCATAGAGACAAAACTGAGAACTCCTTTATTTTTTCAAGTTTCAAAGAGCTACTACAAACCATGTTGGATTTAGAGTTCCAAATTCATCTATCTATATAGGAGAGAACAGAGTGAAACCTAAAAATAAAACTGCTACTGTAAACGAACACTTCAACCTAGAAGAACAAAATTTGGTAACCCCTGTGGGATTTGTGCACTGATCATTACCACCAAGTATCATCAAGATTCGGTGAAAAAATATTTGCTGGTATTTCGGAAACTCGTTATTTCTTAGAAGCTTGGCAACCCCTCTCAATGAAAGTGCTTTTCCAGAGTGTGAGCCTAGGACAACTTGAAGAGGAAACAAAACATAGAGACAAAACTGAGAACTACTTTATTTTTTCAAATTTCAAAGAGCTACTGCAAAACATATTGGATTTAGGGTTCCAAATTCATCTATCTATATAGGAGAGAACAGAGTGAAACCTAAATATATAAACTGCTACTGTAGACGAACGCTTCAACCTAGAAGAACAAAATTTGTGAGCCAAGTGGGATTTGTGGACGGATCATCACCACCAAGTATCATCAAGATTGGGTGAAAAAATATTTGCTGGTATTTTGGAAACTCGTAATTTCTTGGAAGCTTGGCAACCCCTCTCAAGAAATTGATTTTTACAGTCTCTGCTTAGGGCTACTTGAAGCGGAAACATATCATAGAGACAAAACTGACAACTCCTTTATTTTGTCAAGTTTCAAAGAGCTACTACAAACCATGTAGGATTTCGCATTCCAAATTCATCTATCTATATAGGAGAGAAAAGTGTGAAACCTAAAAATAAAAACTGCTACTGTAAACGAACGCTTCAACGTAGAAGAACAAAATTGGTGAGCCAAGTGGGATTTGTGGACTTGTCATTCCCACCACGTATCATCAAGATTGGGTGAAAAAATATTTGCTGGTATTTCGGAAACTCGTAATTTCTTGGAAGCTTGGCAACCAATCACAATGAATGTGCATTTCCACAGTCTCTGCTTAGGGCTACTTGAAGCGGATACAAATCATAGAGACAAAACTGAGAACTCTTTATATTGTCTTGTTTCAAAGAGCTCCTACAAACCATGTTGGATTTAGAGTTCCAAATTCAAGTATCTATATAGCAGAGAACAGAGTGAAACCTAAATATAAAAAGTGCTACTGTAGACGAACGCTTCAACCTAGAAGTACAAAATTTGGTGAGCCATGTGGGATTTGTGTACCGATCATTACCACCACGTATCATCAACATTGGGTGACAAAATATTTGCTGGTATTTCGGAAAATCGTAATATCTTGGAAGTTTGGCAACCCCTTTTAATGAAAGTGGTTTTACACAGTCTGTGCCTACGGCTACTTGAAGAGGAAACAAACCATAGAGACAAAACTGAGAACTCCATTATTTTGTCAAGTTTCAAAGAGCTACTACAAACCATGTTGGATTTAGAGTTCCAAATTCATCTATCTATATAGGACAGAACATAGTGAAACCTAAATATAAAAATTGCTACTGTAGACGAACGCTTCAACCTAGAGAACAAAATTTGGTGAGCCAAGGGGGATTTGTGTACTGATCATTACCACCAAGTGTCACCAAGATTGCGTGAAAAAATATTTGCTGGTATTTTGGAAAATCGTTATTTCTTAGAAGCTTGGCAACCCCATTCAATGAAAGTGCTTTTCCACAGTCTGTTCCTAGGGTTACTTGAAGAGGAAACAAACCATAGAGGCAAAACTGAGATCTCCTTTATTTTCTCAAGTTTCAAAGAGCTACGACATACCATGTTGGATTTAGAGTTCCAAATTCATCTATCTATATAGGAGAGAACAGAGTGAAACCTAAAAATAAAAACTGCTACTGTAAACGAACGCTTCAACCTAGAAGAACAAAATTTGGTGAGCCAAGTGGGATTTATGTACTTTGTTTTTACCACCAAGTATCATCAAGATTGGGTAAAAAAATATTTGCTGGTATTTCGGAAACTAGTAATTTCTTGGAAGCTTGGCAACCCCTCTCAATGAAAGTGTTTTTCCACAGTCTCTGCTTAAGGCTACTTGAAGCAGAAACATATCATAGAGAGAAAACTGAGAACTCTTAATTTTGTCAAGTTTCAAAGAGCTACTACAAACCATGTTGGATTTAGAGTTCCAAATTCATCTATCTATATAGGAGAGAACAGAGTGAAACCTAAAAATAAAAACTGCTACTGTAAACGAACGCTTCAACCAAGAAGAACAAAATTTGGTGAACAATGTGGGATTTTGTTTACCGATCATTACCACCACGTATCATGAACATTGGGTGACAAATATTTGCTGGTATTTCGGAAAAATCGCAATTTCTTGGAAGCTTGGCAACGCCTTTCAATGAGAGTGCTTTTCCACAGTCTCTGCTTAGGGCTCCATGAAGCGGAAACGAATCATAGATACAAAACAGAGAACTCTTTACTTTGTCAAGTTTCAAAGAGCTACTACAAACCATATTGGATTTAGAGTTCCAAATTCATCGGTCTATATAGGAGAGAACAGAGTGAAACCTAAATATAAAAACTGCTACTGTAGACGAATGCTTCAACCTATAAGAACAAAATTTGCTAGGCCAAGTGGGATTTGTGTACTGATCATTACCACCAAGTGTCATCAAGTAGCGTGAAAAAATATTTGCTGGTATTTCGGAAACTCGTTATTTCTTAGAAGCTTGGCAAGCCCACTCAATGAAAGTGCTTTTCCACAGTCTCTGCTTAGGCATACTTGAAGAGGAAACAAACCATAGAGACAAAACTGAGAACCCCTTTATTTTGTCAAGTTTCAAAGAGCTACTACAAACCATGTTGGATTTAGAGTTCCAATTCATCTATCTATATAGGAGAAAACAGAGTGAAACCTAAAAATAAAAACTGCTACTGTAGACGAAGGCTTCAACCTAGAAGAACAAAATTTGGTGAGCCAAGTGGGATTTGTGTACCGATCTTCACCACGAAGTATCATCAAGATTGGGTAAAAAAATATTTGCTGGTAATTCGGAAACTCGTTATTTCTTAGAAGATTGGCATCCCCTCTCAATGAAAGTGCTTTTCCACATTCTCTGCTTAGGGCTACTTGAAGCGGAAACAAATCATAGAGACAAATCAGAGAACTCCTTTATTTTGTCAAGTTTCAAAGAGCTACTAAAAATCATGTTGGATTTAGAGTTCCAAATTCATCTATCTATATAGAAGAGAACAGAGTGAAACCTAAAAATAAAAACTTCTACTGTAAACGAACGCTTCAAAGTAGAAGAACAAAATTTGGTTAGCCAAGTGGGATTTGTGGACTTGTCATTACCACCACGTATCATCAAGATTTGTGAAAAAATATTTGCTGGTATTTCGGAAACTCGTAATTTCTTGGAAGCTTGGCAACCCCTCTCAATGAAAGTGTTTTTCCACAGTCTCTGCTTAGGGCTACTTGGAGCAGATACAAATCATAGAGACAAAACTGAGAACTCCTTTATTTTGTCAAGTTTCAAAGAGCTACTACAAACCATGTTCGATTTAGTGTTCCAAATTCATCTATCTATATAGGACAGAACAGAGTGAAACCTAAAAATAAAAACTGCTACTGAAAACGAACGCATCAACCTAGAAGAACAACGTTTGGTGAGTCAAGTGGGATTTGTGTACTGATCATTACCACCAAGTATCATCAAGATTGGGTGAAAAAATATTTGCTGGTATTTCGGAAACTCGTTATTTCTTGGAAGCTTGGCAACGCCTCTCAATGAAAGTGCTTTTCCACAGTCTGTGCTTAGGGCTACTTGAAGAGGAAACAATCCATAGAGACAAAATTGAGAACTCCTTTATTTTGTCAAGTTTCAAAGAGCTACTACAAACCATGTTGGATTTAGAGTTCCAAATTCATCTATCTATATAGGAAAGAACAAATTAAAACCTAAATATAAAAATTGCTACTGTAGACGAAAGCTTCAACCTAGAAGAACAAAAATTTAGTGAGACAAGTGGGATTTGTGTACTGATCATCACCACCAAGTATCAACAAGATTTAATGAATAAATATTTGCTGGTATTTCGGAAACTTGTTATTTCTTAGAAGCTTGGCAACCCCTCTCAATGAAAGTGCTTTTCCACAATCTGTGCCTAGGGCTACTTGAAGTTGAAACAAACCATAGAGAAAAAACCGAGAACTGCTTTATTTTGTCAAGTTTCAAAGAGCTACTACAAATCACGTTGGATTTAGACTTCCAAATTCATCTATCTTTGTAGCAGAGAATAGAGTGAAGGTAAATATAAAAACTTCTACTCTAGACGAACAATTCAACCTAGAAGAACAAAATATGGTGAGCCACGTGGGATTTGTGTACCGATCATTACCACCACGTATCATAAACATTGGGTGAAAAAATATTTGCTGGTATTTCGGAAACTCGTAATTTCTTGGAAGCTTGGCAACCCCTCTAATGAAAGTGCTTTTCCACAGTCTCTGCTTTGGGCTACTTTAAGGGGTACAAACCATAGAGACAAAACTGAGAACTCCTTTATTTTGTCAAGTTTCAAAGAGCTACTACAAACCATGTTTGATTTAGTGTTTCAAATTTATCTATCTATATATGGACAGAACAGAGTGAAACCTAAAAATAAAAACTGCTACTGAAAACGAATGCATCAACCTAGAAGAACAAAATTTCTTGAGTCAAGTGGGATTTGTGTACTGATCATTACCACCAAGTATCATCAAGATTGGGTGAAAAAATATTTGCTGGTATTTCAGAAACTCGTAATTTGTTGGAAGCTTGGCAACCCCTCTCAATGAAAGTGCTTTTCCACAGTCTGTGCCTAAGGCTACTTGAAGAGGGAACAAACCATAGAGACAAATCTGAGAACTCCTTTATTTTGTCAAGTTTCAAAGAGCTGCTACAAACCATGTTGGATTTAGAGTTCCAAATTCATCTATCTTTATAGCAGAGAATAGAGTGAAAGCTAAATATAAAAACTGCTACTGTAGACGAACGCTTCAACCTAGAAGAACAAAATTTGCTGAGCCAAGTGTGATTTGTGTACTGATCATTACGTGCAAGTATCATCAAGATTGGGTGAAAAAATATTGGCTGGTATTTCGGAAACTCGTAATTTCTTGGAAGCTTGGCAACCCCTCTCAATGAAAGTGCTTTTCCACAGTCTCTGCTTAGGGCTACTTGAAGGGGATAACAACCATAGAGACAAAACTGAGAACTCCTTTATTTTCTCAAGTTTCAAAGAGCTACTACAAACCATGTTTGATTTAGTGTTCCAAAATCATCTATCTATATAGGACAGAACAGAGTGAAACCTAAAAATAAAAACTGATACTGAAAACGAACGCATCAACCTGGAAGAACAAAATTTGGTGAGTCATGTGGGATTTGTGTACTGATCATTACCACCAAGTATCATCAAGATTGGGTGAAAAAATATTTGCTGGTATTTCGGAAACTCGTAATTTCTTGGAAGCTTGGCAACCCCTCTCAATGAAAGTGCTTTTCCACAGTCTGTGCCTAGGGCTACTGGAAGAAGAAACAAACCATAGAGACAAAACTGAGAACTCCTTTATTTTGTCAAGTTTCAAATAGCTACTACAAACCATGTTGGATTTAGAGTTCCAAATTCATCTATCTATATAGCAGAGAACAAATTAAAATGTAATATAAAAATTGCTACTGTAGACGAACGCTTTCAACCGAGAAGAACACAATTTAGTGACCCAAGTGGGATTTGTGTACTGATCATCACCACCAAGTATCATCAGGATTGGATGAAAAAATATTTGCTGGTATTTCAGAAACTCGTTATTTCTTAGAGGCTTGGCAACCCCTCTCAATGAAAGTGCTTTTCCACAGTCTGTGCCTAGGGCTACTTGAAGGGGAAACAAACCATAGAGACAAACCGAGAACTCCTTTATTTTGTCAAGTTTCAAAGAGCTACTACAAACCATGTTGGATTTAGAGTTCCAAATTCATCTATCTATATAGCAGAGAGCAGAGTGAAACCTAAACATAAAAACTGCTACTGTAGACGAACGCTTCAACCTAGAAGAACAAAATTTGGTGAGCCAAGTGGGATTTGTGTACTAGTCATTACCACCAATTATCATCAAGATTATTTGAAAAAATATTTGCTGGTATTTCGGAATCTCCTTATTTCTTAGACGCTTGGCAACCCCTCTCAATGAAATTGCTTTTCCACAGTCTGTGCCTAGGGCAACTTGAAGAGGAAACAAACCATAAAGACAAAACTGAGAACTCCTTTATTTTGTCAAGTTTCAAAGGACCACTACAAACCATGTTGGATTTACAGTTCCAAATTCATCTCTCTATATAGCAGAGAACACAGTGAAACTTAACATAAAATCTGCTACTGTAGATGAACGCGTCAAACTAGAAGAACAAAATTTGGTGAGCCAAGTGGGATTTGTGTATTGATCATTACCACCAAGTATCATCAACATTGGGTGAAAAAAAATATTTGCTGGTATTTTGGAAACTCGTAATTTCTTGGAAGCTTGGCAACGCCTCTCATTGAAAGTGCTTTTCCACATTCTATGCCTAGGGCTACTTGAAGAGGAAACAAACCATAGACACAAAACTGGAAAACTCCTTTATTTTGTCAAGTTTCAAAGAGCTACTACAAACCATGTTGGATTTAGAGTTCCAAATTCATCTATCTATATAGCAGAGAACAGAGTGAAACCTAAAAATAAAAACTGCTACTGTAGACGAATGCTTCAACGTAGAAGAACAAAATTTGGTGAGCCAAGTGGGATTTGTGTACTTGTCCTTACCACCAAGTATCATCAAGATTGGGTGAAAAAATATTTGCTGGTATTTCTGAAACTCGTTATTTCTTAGAAGCTTGGCAACCCCTCTCAATGAAAGTGCTTTTCCACAGTCAGTGCCTAGGGCTACTTGAAGAGGAAACAATCCATAGAGACAAAACTGAGAACTCCTTTATTTTTTCAAGTTTCAAAGAGCTACTACAAACCATGTTGGATTTAGAGTTCCAAATTCATCTATCTATATAGGAGAGAACAGAGTGAAACCTAAAAATAAAAACTGCTACTGTAAACGAACACTTCAACCTAGAAGAACAAAATTTGGTAACCCCTGTGGGATTTGTGCACTGATCATTACCACCAAGTATCATCAAGATTCGGTGAAAAAATATTTGCTGGTATTTCGGAAACTCGTTATTTCTTAGAAGCTTGGCAACCCCTCTCAATGAAAGTGCTTTTCCAGAGTGTGAGCCTAGGACAACTTGAAGAGGAAACAAAACATAGAGACAAAACTGAGAACTACTTTATTTTTTCAAATTTTCAAAGAGCTACTGCAAAACATATTGGATTTAGGGTTCCAAATTCATCTATCTATATAGGAGAGAACAGAGTGAAACCTAAATATATAAACTGCTACTGTAGACGAACGCTTCAACCTAGAAGAACAAAATTTGTGAGCCAAGTGGGATTTGTGGACGGATCATCACCACCAAGTATCATCAAGATTGGGTGAAAAATATTTGCTGGTATTTGGAACTCGTAATTTCTTGGAAGCTTGGCAACCCCTCTCAATGAAATTGATTTTTTACAGTCTCTGCTTAGGGCTACTTGAAGCGGAAACATATCATAGAGACAAAACTGACAACTCCTTTATTTTGTCAAGTTTCAAAGAGCTACTACAAACCATGTAGGATTTCGCATTCCAAATTCATCTATCTATATAGGAGAGAAAAGTGTGAAACCTAAAAATAAAAACTGCTACTGTAAACGAACGCTTCAACGTAGAAGAACAAAATTGGTGAGCCAAGTGGGATTTGTGGACTTGTCATTCCCACCACGTATCATCAAGATTGGGTGAAAAAATATTTGCTGGTATTTCGGAAACTCGTAATTTCTTGGAAGCTTGGCAACCAATCACAATGAATGTGCATTTCCACAGTCTCTGCTTAGGGCTACTTGAAGCGGATACAAATCATAGAGACAAAACTGAGAACTCCTTTATATTGTCTTGTTTCAAAGAGCTCCTACAAACCATGTTGGATTTAGAGTTCCAAATTCAAGTATCTATATAGCAGAGAACAGAGTGAAACCTAAATATAAAAAGTGCTACTGTAGACGAACGCTTCAACCTAGAAGTACAAAATTTGGTGAGCCATGTGGGATTTGTGTACCGATCATTACCACCACGTATCATCAACATTGGGTGACAAAATATTTGCTGGTATTTCGGAAAATCGTAATATCTTGGAAGTTTGGCAACCCCTTTTAATGAAAGTGGTTTTACACAGTCTGTGCCTACGGCTACTTGAAGAGGAAACAAACCATAGAGACAAAACTGAGAACTCCATTATTTTGTCAAGTTTCAAAGAGCTACTACAAACCATGTTGGATTTAGAGTTCCAAATTCATCTATCTATATAGGACAGAACATAGTGAAACCTAAATATAAAAATTGCTACTGTAGACGAACGCTTCAACCTAGAAGAACAAAATTTGGTGAGCCAAGGGGGATTTGTGTACTGATCATTACCACCAAGTGTCACCAAGATTGCGTGAAAAAATATTTGCTGGTATTTTGGAAAATCGTTATTTCTTAGAAGCTTGGCAACCCCATTCAATGAAAGTGCTTTTCCACAGTCTGTTCCTAGGGTTACTTGAAGAGGAAACAAACCATAGAGGCAAAACTGAGATCTCCTTTATTTTCTCAAGTTTCAAAGAGCTACGACATACCATGTTGGATTTAGAGTTCCAAATTCATCTATCTATATAGGAGAGAACAGAGTGAAACCTAAAAATAAAAACTGCTACTGTAAACGAACGCTTCAACCTAGAAGAACAAAATTTGGTGAGCCAAGTGGGATTTATGTACTTGTTTTTACCACCAAGTATCATCAAGATTGGTAAAAAAATATTTGCTGGTATTTCGGAAACTAGTAATTTCTTGGAAGCTTGGCAACCCCTCTCAATGAAAGTGTTTTTCCACAGTCTCTGCTTAAGGCTACCTTGAAGCAGAAACATATCATAGAGAGAAAACTGAGAACTCCTTAATTTTGTCAAGTTTCAAAGAGCTACTACAAACCATGTTGGATTTAGAGTTCCAAATTCATCTATCTATATAGGAGAGAACAGAGTGAAACCTAAAAATAAAAACTGCTACTGTAAACGAACGCTTCAACCAAGAAGAACAAAATTTGGTGAACAATGTGGGATTTGTTTACCGATCATTACCACCACGT
The DNA here is from genome assembly GCF_048772815.1 of Callospermophilus lateralis. Taxonomy (NCBI): domain Eukaryota; kingdom Metazoa; phylum Chordata; class Mammalia; order Rodentia; family Sciuridae; genus Callospermophilus; species Callospermophilus lateralis. The sequence continues at coordinate 15,394 of NW_027511150.1, read as the reverse complement.
ATCATGAACATTGGGTGACAAAATATTTGCTGGTATTTCAGGGAAAAATCGCAATTTCTTGGAAGCTTGGCAACGCCTTTCAATGAGAGTGCTTTTTCCACAGTCTCTGCTTAGGGCTCCATGAAGCGGAAACGAATCATAGATACAAAACAGAGAACTCTTTACTTTGTCAAGTTTCAAAGAGCTACTACAAACCATATTGGATTTAGAGTTCCAAATTCATCGGTCTATATAGGAGAGAACAGAGTGAAACCTAAATATAAAAACTGCTACTGTAGACGAATGCTTCAACCTATAAGAACAAAATTTGCTAGGCCAAGTGGGATTTGTGTACTGATCATTACCACCAAGTGTCATCAAGTAGCGTGAAAAAATATTTGCTGGTATTTCGGAAACTCGTTATTTCTTAGAAGCTTGGCAAGCCCACTCAATGAAAGTGCTTTTCCACAGTCTCTGCTTAGGCATACTTGAAGAGGAAACAAACCATAGAGACAAAACTGAGAACCCCTTTATTTTGTCAAGTTTCAAAGAGCTACTACAAACCATGTTGGATTTAGAGTTCCAAATTCATCTATCTATATAGGAGAAAACAGAGTGAAACCCTAAAAATAAAAACTGCTACTGTAGACGAAGGCTTCAACCTAGAAGAACAAAATTTGGTGAGCCAAGTGGGATTTGTGTACCGATCTTCACCACGAAGTATCATCAAGATTGGGTAAAAAAATATTTGCTGGTAATTCGGAAACTCGTTATTTCTTAGAAGATTGGCATCCCCTCTCAATGAAAGTGCTTTTCCACATTCTCTGCTTAGACTACTTGAAGCGGAAACAAATCATAGAGACAAATCAGAGAACTCCTTTATTTTGTCAAGTTTCAAAGAGCTACTAAAAATCATGTTGGATTTAGAGTTCCAAATTCATCTATCTATATAGAAGAGAACAGAGTGAAACCTAAAAATAAAAACTTCTACTGTAAACGAACGCTTCAAAGTAGAAGAACAAAATTTGGTTAGCCAAGTGGGATTTGTGGACTTGTCATTACCACCACGTATCATCAAGATTTGTGAAAAAAATATTTGCTGGTATTTCGGAAACTCGTAATTTCTTGGAAGCTTGGCAACCCCTCTCAATGAAAGTGTTTTTCCACAGTCTCTGCTTAGGGCTACTTGGAGCAGATACAAATCATAGAGACAAAACTGAGAACTCCTTTATTTTGTCAAGTTTCAAAGAGCTACTACAAACCATGTTCGATTTAGTGTTCCAAATTCATCTATCTATATAGGACAGAACAGAGTGAAACCTAAAAATAAAAACTGCTACTGAAAACGAACGCATCAACCTAGAAGAACAACGTTTGGTGAGTCAAGTGGGATTTGTGTACTGATCATTACCACCAAGTATCATCAAGATTGGGTGAAAAAATATTTGCTGGTATTTCGGAAACTCTAATTTCTTGGAAGCTTGGCAACGCCTCTCAATGAAAGTGCTTTTTCCACAGTCTGTGCTTAGGGCTACTTGAAGAGGAAACAAACCATAGAGACAGAATTGAGAACTCCTTTATTTTGTCAAGTTTCAAAGAGCTACTACAAACCATGTTGGATTTAGAGTTCCAAATTCATCTATCTATATAGGAAAGAACAAATTAAAACCTAAATATAAAAATTGCTACTGTAGACGAAAGCTTCAACCTAGAAGAACAAAATTTAGTGAGACAAGTGGGATTTGTTGTACTGATCATCACCACCAAGTATCAACAAGATTTAATGAATAAATATTTGCTGGTATTTCGGAAACTCGTTATTTCTTAGAAGCTTGGCAACCCCTCTCAATGAAAGTGCTTTTCCACAATCTGTGCCTAGGGCTACTTGAAGTTGAAACAAACCATAGAGACAAAACCGAGAACTGCTTTATTTTGTCAAGTTTCAAAGAGCTACTACAAATCACGTTGGATTTTGACTTCCAAATTCATCTATCTTTGTAGCAGAGAATAGAGTGAATGGTAAATATAAAAAGTTCTACTCTAGACGAACAATTCAACCTAGAAGAACAAAATATGGTGAGCCACTTGGGATTTGTGTACCGATCATTACCACCACGTATCATAAACATTGGGTGAAAAAATATTTGCTGGTATTTCGGAAACTCGTAATTTCTTGGAAGCTTGGCAACCCCTCTAATGAAAGTGCTTTTCCACAGTCTCTGCTTTGGGCTACTTTAAGGGGTACAAACCATAGAGACAAAACTGAGAACTCCTTTATTTTGTCAAGTTTCAAAGAGCTACTACAAACCATGTTTGATTTAGTGTTTCAAATTTATCTATCTATATAGGACAGAACAGAGTGAAACCTAAAAATAAAAACTGCTACTGAAAACGAATGCATCAACCTAGAAGAACAAAATTTCTTGAGTCAAGTGGGATTTGTGTACTGATCATTACCACCAAGTATCATCAAGATTGGGTGAAAAAATATTTGCTGGTATTTCAGAAACTCGTAATTTGTTGGAAGCTTGGCAACCCCTCTCAATGAAAGTGCTTTTCCACAGTCTGTGCCTAGGGCTACTTGAAGAGGGAACAAACCATAGAGACAAATCTGAGAACTCCTTTATTTTGTCAAGTTTCAAAGAGCTGCTACAAACCATGTTGGATTTAGAGTTCCAAATTCATCTATCTTTATAGCAGAGAATAGAGTGAAACCTAAATATAAAAACTGCTACTGTAGACGAACGCTTCAACTTCGAAGAACAAAATTTGGTGAGCCAAGTGTGATTTGTGTACTGATCATTACGTGCAAGTATCATCAAGATTGGGTGAAAAAATATTGGCTGGTATTTCGGAAACTCGTAATTTCTTGGAAGCTTGGCAACCCCTCTCAATGAAAGTGCTTTTCCACAGTCTCTGCTTAGGGCTACTTGAAGGGGATAACAACCATAGAGACAAAACTGAGAACTCCTTTATTTTCTCAAGTTTCAAAGAGCTACTACAAACCATGTTTGATTTAGTGTTCCAAAATCATCTATCTATATAGGACAGAACAGAGTGAAACCTAAAAATAAAAACTGATACTGAAAACGAACGCATCAAACTAGAAGAACAAAATTTGGTGAGTCATGTGGGATTTGTGTACTGATCATTACCACCAAGTATCATCAAGATTGGGTGAAAAAATATTTGCTGGTATTTCGGAAACTCGTAATAACTTGGAAGCTTGGCAACCCCTCTCAATGAAAGTGCTTTTCCACAGTCTGTGCCTAGTGCTACTTGAAGAGGAAACAAACCATAGAGACAAAACTGAGAACTCCTTTATTTTGTCAAGTTTCAAATAGCTACTACAAACCATGTTGGATTTAGAGTTCCAAATTCATCTATCTATATAGCAGAGAACACAGTGAAACCTAAACATAAAATATGCTACTGTAGATGAACGCGTCAAACTAGAAGAACAAAATTTGGTGAGCCAAGTGGGATTTGTGTATTGATCATTACCACCAAGTATCATCAACATTGGGTGAAAAAAATATTTGCTGGTATTTTGGAAACTCGTAATTTCTTGGAAGCTTGGCAACGCCTCTCATTGAAAGTGCTTTTCCACATTCTATGCCTAGGGCTACTTGAAGAGGAAACAAACCATAGAGACAAAACTGAAAACTCCTTTATTTTGTCAAGTTTCAAAGAGCTACTACAAACCATGTTGGATTTAGAGTTCCAAATTCATCTATCTATATAGCAGAGAACAGAATGAAACCTAAAAATAAAAACTGCTACTGTAGACGAATGCTTCAACGTAGAAGAACAAAATTTGGTGAGCCAAGTGGGATTTGTGTACTTGTCCTTACCACCAAGTATCATCAAGATTGGGTGAAAAAATATTTGCTGGTATTTCTGAAACTCGTTATTTCTTAGAAGCTTGGCAACCCCTCTCAATGAAAGTGCTTTTCCACAGTCAGTGCCTAGGGCTACTTGAAGAGGAAACAATCCATAGAGACAAAACTGAGAACTCCTTTATTTTTTCAAGTTTCAAAGAGCTACTACAAACCATGTTGGATTTAGAGTTCCAAATTCATCTATCTATATAGGAGAGAACAGAGTGAAACCTAAAAATAAAAACTGCTACTGTAAACGAACACTTCAACCTAGAAGAACAAAATTTGGTAACCCCAGTGGGATTTGTGCACTGATCATTACCACCAAGTATCATCAAGATTCGGTGAAAAAATATTTGCTGGTATTTCGGAAACTCGTTATTTCTTAGAAGCTTGGCAACCCCTCTCAATGAAAGTGCTTTTCCAAAGTGTGAGCCTAGGACAACTTGAAGAGGAAACAAAACATAGAGACAAAACTGAGAACTACTTTATTTTTTCAAATTTCAAAGAGCTACTGCAAAACATATTGGATTTAGGGTTGCAAATTCATCTATCTATATAGGAGAGAACAGAGGGAAACCTAAATATATAAACTGCTACTGTAGACGAACGCTTCAACCTAGAAGAACAAAATTTGTGAGCCAAGTGGGATTTGTGGACGGATCATCACCACCAAGTATCATCAAGATTGGGTGAAAAAATATTTGCTGGTATTTTGGAAACTCGTAATTTCTTGGAAGCTTGGCAACCCCTCTCAATGAAATTGATTTTTTACAGTCTCTGCTTAGGGCTACTTGAAGCGGAAACATATCATAGAGACAAAACTGACAACTCCTTTATTTTGTCAAGTTTCAAAGAGCTACTACAAACCATGTAGGATTTCGCATTCCAAATTCATCTATCTATATAGGAGAGAAAAGTGTGAAACCTAAAAATAAAAACTGCTACTGTAAACGAACGCTTCAACGTAGAAGAACAAAATTTGGTGAGCCAAGTGGGATTTGTGGACTTGTCATTCCCACCACGTATCATCAAGATTGGGTGAAAAAATATTTGCTGGTATTTCGGAAACTCGTAATTTCTTGGAAGCTTGGCAACCAATCACAATGAATGTGCATTTCCACAGTCTCTGCTTAGGGCTACTTGAAGCGGATACAAATCATAGAGACAAAACTGAGAACTCCTTTATATTGTCTTGTTTCAAAGAGCTCCTACAAACCATGTTGGATTTAGAGTTCCAAATTCAAGTATCTATATAGCAGAGAACAGAGTGAAACCTAAATATAAAAAGTGCTACTGTAGACGAACGCTTCAACCTAGAAGTACAAAATTTGGTGAGCCATGTGGGATTTGTGTACCGATCATTACCACCACGTATCATCAACATTGGGTGACAAAATATTTGCTGGTATTTCGGAAAATCGCAATATCTTGGAAGTTTGGCAACCCCTTTTAATGAAAGTGGTTTTACACAGTCTGTGCCTACGGCTACTTGAAGAGGAAACAAACCATAGAGACAAAACTGAGAACTCCATTATTTTGTCAAGTTTCAAAGAGCTACTACAAACCATGTTGGATTTAGAGTTCCAAATTTATCTATCTATATATCAGAGAGCAGAGTGAAACCTAAATATAAAAACTGCTACTGTAGACGAACGCTTCAACCTAGAAGAACAAAATTTGGTGAGCCAAGTGGGATTTGTGTACTTGACATTACCACCAAATATCATCATTGGATGAAAAAATATTTGCTGGTATTTCGGAAACTCGTTATTTCTTAGAAGCTTGGCAACCACTCTCAATGAATGTGCTTTTCCACAGTCTGTGCCTAGGGCTACTTGAAGAGGAAACAAACCATAGAGACAAAACTGAGAACTCCTTTATTTTGTCCAGTTTCGAAGAGCCACTACAAACCATGATGGATTTAGAGTTCCAAATTCATCTATCTATATAGCAGAGAACAGAATGAAACCTAAAAATAAAAACTGCTACTGTAGACGAATGCTTCAACGTAGAAGAACAAAATTTGGTGAGCCAAGTGGGATTTGTGTACTTGTCCTTACCACCAAGTATCATCAAGATTGGGTGAAAAAATATTTGCTGGTATTTCTGAAACTCGTTATTTCTTAGAAGCTTGGCAACCCCTCTCAATGAAAGTGCTTTTCCACAGTCAGTGCCTAGGGCTACTTGAAGAGGAAACAATCCATAGAGACAAAACTGAGAACTCCTTTATTTTTTCAAGTTTCAAAGAGCCACTACAAACCATGATGGATTTAGAGTTCCAAATTCATCTATCTCTATAGCAGAGAACAGAGTGAAACCTAAATATAAAAACTGCTACTGTAAACGAACACTTCAACTTCGAAGAACAAAATTTGGTGAGCCAAGTGGGATTTGTGGACTTGTCATTAGCACCACGTATCATCAAGATTGCGTGAAAAAATATTTGCTGGTATTTCGGAAACTCGTAATTTTTTGGAAGCCTGGCAACCCCTCTAATGAAAGTGCTTTTCCACAGTCTCTGCTTAGGGCTACTTTAAGGGGATATAAACCATAGAGACAAAACTGAGAACTCCTTTATTTTGTCAAGTTTCAAAGAGCTACTACAAACCATGTTTGATTTAGTGTTTCAAATTCATCTATCAATATAGGACAGAACAGAGTGAAACCTAAAAATAAAAACTACTACTGAAAACGAATGCATCAACCTAGAAGAACAAAATTTGGTGAGTCAAGTGGGATTTGTGTACTGATCATTACCACCAAGTATCATCAAGATTGGGTGAAAAAATATTTGCTGGTATTTCGGAAACTCGTAATTTCTTGGAAGCTTGGCAACCCCTCTCAATGAAAGTGCTTTTCCACAGTCTCTGCTTAAGGCTACTTGAAGTGGAAACAAATCATAGAGACAAAACTGAGAACTCCATTAGTTTGTCAAGTTTCAAAGAGCTACTACAAACCATGTTCGATTTAGAGTTCCAAATTCATCTATCAATATCGGAGAGAACAGAGTGAAACCTAAAAATAAAAACTGCTACTCTAAACGAACACTTCAACTTCGAAGAAGAAAATTTGGTGAGCCAAGTGGGATTTGTGGACTTGTCATTACCACCACGTATCATCAAGATTGGGTGAAAAAATATTTGCTGGTATTTCGGAAACTCGTAATTTCTTGGAAGCTTGGCAACCCCTCTCAATGAAAGTGCTTTTCCACAGTCTCTGCCTAGGGCTACTTGAAGAGGAAACAAACCATAGAGACAAAACTGAGAACTCCATTAGTTTGTCAAGTTTCAAAGAGCTACTACAAACCATGTTGGATTTGGAGTTCCAAATTCATCTATCTATATAGGACAGAACAGAGTGAAACCTAAAAATAAAAACTGCTACTGAAAACTAACGCATCAACCTAGAAGAAGAAAATTTGGTGAGCCAAGTGGGATTTGTGTACTTGTCATTACCACCAAATATCATCATTGGATGAAAAAATATTTGCTGGTATTTCGGAAACTCGTTATTTCTTGGAAGCTTGGCAACCCCCCTCAATGAAAGTGCTTTTCCACAGTCTGTGCCTAGGGCTACTTGAAGAGGAAAGAAACCATAGAGACAAAACTGAGAACTCCTTTATTTTGTCAAGTTTCGAAGAGCCACTACAAACCATGATTGATTTAGAGTTCCAAATTCATCTATCTATATAGCAGAGAACAGAGTGAAACCTAAATATAAAAACTGCTGCTGTAGACGAACGTTTCAACCTAGAAGAACAAAATTTGGTGAGCCAAGTGTGATTTGTGTACTGATCATTACCACCAAGTATCATCAAGATTGGTTGAAAAAATATTTGATGGTATTTCAGAAACTCATAATTTCTTGGAAGCTTGGCAACCCCTCTCTATGAAAGTGCTTTTCCACAATCTCTGCTTAAGGCTACTTGAAGCGGAAACAAATCAGAGAGACAAAACTGAGAACTCCTTTATTTTGTCAAGTTTCAAAGAGCTACAACAAACCATGTTCGATTTAGAGTTCCAAATTCATCTATCAATATAGGAGAGAACAGAGTGAAACCTAAAAATAAAAACTGCTACTGTAAACGAACACTTCAACTTAGAAGAACAAAATTTGGTGAGCCAAGTGGGATTTGTGGACTTGTCATTACCACCACGTATCATCAAGATTGGGTGAAAAAATATTTGCTGGAATTTCGGAAACTCGTAATTTCTTGGAAGCTTGGCAATCCCTCTCAATGAAAGTGCTTTTCCACAGTCTAGCTTAGGGCTACGTGAAGGGGATACAAACCATAAAGACAAAACTGAGAACTCCTTTATTTTGTCAAGTTTCAAAGAGCTACTACAAACCATGTTCGGTTTAGTGTTCCAAATTCATCTATCTATATATGACAGAACGGAGTGAAACCTAAAAATAAAAACTGCTACTGAAAACGAACGCATCAACCTAGAAAAACAAAGTTTGGTGAGTCAAGTGGGATTTGTGTACTGATCATTACAACCAAGTATCATCAAGATTGGGTGAAAAAATATTTGCTGGTATTTCGGAAACTCTAATTTCTTGGAAGCTTGGCAACGCCTCTCAATGAAAGTGCTTTTCCACAGTCTGTGCTTAGGGCTACTTGAAGAGGAAACAAACCATAGAGACAAAATTGAGAACTCCTTTATTTTGTCAAGTTTCAAAGAGCTACTACAAACCATGTTGGATTTAGAGTTCCAAATTCATCTATCTATATAGGAAAGAACAAATTAAAACCTAAATATAAAAATTGCTACTGTAGACGAAAGCTTCAACCTAGAAGAACAAAATTTAGTGAGACAAGTGGGATTTGTGTACTGATCATCACCACCAAGTATCAACAAGATTTAATGAATAAATATTTGCTGGTATTTCGGAAACTCGTTATTTCTTAGAAGCTTGGCAACCCCTCTCAATGAAAGTGCTTTTCCACAATCTGTGCCTAGGGCTACTTGAAGTTGAAACAAACCATAGAGACAAAACCGAGAACTGCTATATTTTGTCAAGTTTCAAAGAGCTACTACAAACCACGTTGGATTTAGACTTCCAAATTCATCTATCTTTGTAGCAGAGAATAGAGTGAAAGGTAAATATAAAAACTTCTACTCTAGACGAACAATTCAACCTAGAAGAACAAAATATGGTGAGCCACGTGGGATTTGTGTACCGATCATACCACCAAGTATCATAAACATTGGGTGAAAAAATATTTGCTGGTATTTCGGAAACTCGTAATTTCTTGCAAGCTCAGCAACCCCTTTCAATGAAAGTGCTTTTCCACATTCTCTGCTTAGGGCTCCATGAAGCGGAAACAAATCATAGAGACAAAACTGAGAACTCCTTTACTTTGTCAAGTTTCAAAGAGCTACCACAAACCATATTGGATTTAGAATTAAAAATTCATCTACCTATATAGGAGAGACAGAGTGAAACCTAAATATAAAAACTGCTACTGTAGAAGAACGCGTAAACCTAGAAGAAGAAAATTTGGTGAGCCAAGTGGGATTTGTGTACAGATCATTAAAACCAAGTGTCATCAAGATTGCGTGAAAAAATATTTGCTGGAATTTCGGAAACAGGTTATTTCTTAGAAGCTTGGCAACCCCTCTCAATGAAAGTGCTTTTACACAGTCTCTGCTTAGGGCTACTTGAAGCTGATACAAATCATAGTGACAAAACTGAGAACTCCTTTATTTTGTCAAGTTTCAAAGACTACTACAAACCATGTTGGATTTAGAGTTAAAAATATATCTATCTATATAGGAAAGAACAGAGTGAAACCTAAATATAAAAACTGCTAAGGTAGACGAATGCTTCAACCTAGAAGAACAAAATTTGGTGAGCCAAGTGGGATTTGAGTACTGATCATTACCACCAAGTATTATCAACATTGGGTGAAAAAATATTTGCTGGTATTCGGAAACTCGTTATTTCTTAGAAGCTTGGCAACCCTCTCAATGAAAGTGCTTTTCCACAGTCTGTGCCTAGGACTACATGAAGAGGAAAAAAAACATAGAGACAAAATTGAGAACTACGTTATTTTCTCAAGTTTCAAAGAGCTACTGCAAACCATGTTGGATTTAGAGTTCAAAATTCCTCTATCTATATAGGAGAGAACAGAGGGAAACCTAAATATAAAAACTGCTACAGTAGACGAACGCTTCAACCTAGAAGAACAAAATTTGGTGAGCCAAGTGGGATTCGTGTACTGATCATTGCCACCAAGTATCATCAACATTGGGTGAAAAAATATTTTCTGGTATTTCGGAAACTCATTATTTCTTAGAAGTTTGGCAAGCCCTCTCAATGAAAGTGCTTTTCCACCGTCTGTGCCTAAGGCTACTTGAAGAGGAAATAAACCATAGAGACAAAACTGAGAACTCCTTTATTTTGTCAAGATTCAAAGAGCTACTACAAACCATGTTGGATTTAGAGTTCCAAATTCATCTGTCTATATAGCAGAGAACAGAGTGAAACATAAATATATAAACTGCTACTGTAGATGAACGCTTCAACCTAGAAGAACAAAATTTGGTGAGCGAAGTGGGATTTGTGTACCGATCATTACCACCACGTATCATCAACATTGGGAGACAAAATATTTGCTGGTATTTCGGAAACTCATGATTTCTTGGAAGCTTGGCAACCCCTTGCAATGAAAGTGCTTTTCCACAGTCTCTGCTTAGTGCTACATGAAGCTCAAACAAATAATAGAGACAAAACTGAGAACTCCTTTACTTTGTCAAGTTTCACAGAGCTACTACAAACCATTTTGGATTTAGAGTTCCAAATTCATCTATCTATATAGGAGAGAACAGAGTAAAACGTAAAAATAAAAACTGCTACTGTAGACGAATGCTTCAACCTAGAAGAACAAAGTTTGGTGAGCCAAGTGGGATTTGTGTACTTGTCCTTACCTCCAAGTATCATAAAGATTGGGTGAAAAAATATTTGCTGGTATTTCGGAAACACGTTATTTCTTAGAAGCTTGGCAACCCCTCTCAATGAAAGTGCTTTTCCACAGTCTGTGCCTAGGGCTACTTGAAGAGGAAACAAACCATAGAGACAAAACTGAGAACTCCTTTATTTTGTCAAGTTTCAAAGAGCTACTACATACCATGTTGGATTTAGAGTTCCAAATTCATCTATCTATATTGGAGAAAACAGATTGAAACCGAAATATAAAAATTGCGAACGCTTCAACCTAGAAGAACAAAATTTGGTGAGCCAAGTGGAATTTGTTTACTGATCATCACCAAAAAGTATCATCAACATTAGGTGAAAAAATATTTGCTGGTATTTCGGAAACTCGTTATTTCTTAGAAGCTTGGCAACCCCTCTCAATGAAAGTGGTTTTCCACAGTCTGTGCCTAATGCTACTTGAAGAGGAAACAAACCATAGAGACAAAACTGAGAACTCCATTATTTTGTCAAGTTTCAAAGAGCTACTACAAACCATGTTGGATTTAGAGTTCCAAATTCATCTATCTATATAGCAGACAACAGAGTGAAACCTAAATATAAAAACTGCTACTGTAGAAGAATGCTTAAACCTAGAAGAACAAAATTTGGTGAGCCAAGTGGGATTTGTGTACAGATCATTAAAACCAAGTGTCATCAAGATTGCGTGAAAAAATATTTGCTGGAATTTCGGAAACAGGTTATTTCTTAGAAGCTTGGCAACCCCTCTCAATGAAAGTGCTTTTCCACAGTCTCTGCTTAGGGCTACTTGAAGCTGATACAAATCATAGTAACAAAACTGAGAACTCCTTTATTTTGTCAAGTTTCAAAGAGCTACTACAAACCATGTTGGATTTAGAGTTAAAAATATATCTATCTATATAGGAGAGAACAGAGTGAAACCTAAATATAAAAACTGCTAAGGTAGACGAATGCTTCAACCTAGAAGAACAAAATTTTGTGAGCCAAGTGGGATTTGAGTACTGATCATTACCACCAAGTATTATCAACATTGGGTGAAAAAATATTTGCTGGTATTCGGAAACTCATTATTTCTTAGAAGCTTGGCAACCCCTCTCAATAAAAGTGCTTTTCCACCGTCGGTGCCTAGGGCTAATTGAAGAGGAAACAAGCAATAGAGACAAAATTGAGAACTCCTTTCTTTTGTCAAGTTTCAAATAGCTACTACAAACCATGATTGATTTAGAGTTCCAAATTCATCTATCTATATAGCAGAGAACAGAGTGAAACCTAAATATAAAAACTGCTACTGTAGACGAAAGCTTCAACCTAGAAGAACAAAATTTGGTGAGCCAAGTGTGATTTGTGTACTGATCATTTCCACCAAGTATCATCAAGATTCGGTGAAAAAATATTTGATGGTATTTCGGAAACTCGTAATTTTTTGGAAGCTTGGCAACCCCTCTCAAAGAAAGTGCTTTTCCACAGTCTAGCTTAGGGCTATTTGAAGGGGATACAAAACATAGAGACAAAACTGAGAACTCCATTATTTTGTCAAGTTTCAAAGAGCTACTACAAACCATGTTTGATTTAGTGTTCCAAATTCATCTATCTATATAGGACAGAACAGAGTGAAACCTAAAAATAAAAACTGCTACTGAAAACGAACGCATCAACCTATAAGAACAAAGTTTGGTGAGTCAAGTGGGATTTGTGTACAGATCATTAGCACCAAGTATCATCAAGATTGGGTGAAAAAATATTTGCTGGTATTTCGGAAACTCTAATTTCTTGGAAGCTTGGCAACGCCTCTCAATGAAAGTGCTTTTCCACAGTCTGTGCCTAGGGCTACTTGAAGAGGAAACAAACCATAGAGACAAAACTGAGAACTCCTTTATTTTGTCAAGTTTCAAAGAGCTACTACCATCCATGTTGGATTTAGAGTTCCAAATTAATCTATCCATATAGGAGAGAACAAATTAAAACCTAAATGTAAAAATTGCTACTGTAGACTAACACTTCAACCTAGAAGAACAAAATTTAGTGAGCCAAGTGGGATTTGTGTACTGATCATCACCACCAAGTATCAACAAGATTGGATGAATAAATATTTGCTGGTATTTCGGAAACTCGTTATTTCTTAGAAGCTTGGCAACCCCTCTCAATGAAAGTGCTTTTCCACAATCTGTGCCTATGGCTACTTGAAGAGGAAACAAACCATAGAGACAAAACCGAGAACTCCTTTATTTTGTCAAGTTTCAAAGAGCTACTACAAACCATGTTGGATTTAGAGTTCCAAATTCATCTATCTTTATAGCAGAGAATAGAGTGAAACGTAAATATTAAAACTGCTACTGTAGACGAACGATTCAACCTAGAAGAACAAAATATGGTGAGCCAAGTGGGATTTGTGTACCGATCATTACCACCACGTATCATAAACATTGGGTGAAAAAATATTTGCTGGTATTTCGGAAACTCGTAATTTCTTGGAAGCTCGGCAACCCCTTTCAATGAAAGTGCTTTTCCACATTCTCTGCTTAGGGCTACATGAAGCGGAAACAAATCATAGAGACAAAACTGAGAACTCCTTTACTTTGTCAAGTTTCAAAGAGCTACTATAAACCATATTGGATTTAGAATTCCAAATTCATCTATCTATATAGGAGAGACAGAGTGAAACCTAAATATAAAAACGGCTACTGTAGATGAACGCTTAAACCTAGAAGAACAAAATTTGGTGAGCCAAGTGGGATTTGTGTACAGATCATTAAAAACAAGTGTCATCAAGATTGCGTGAAAAAATATTTGCTGGTATTTCGGAAACACGTTATTTCTTAGAAGTTGGCAACCCCTCTCAATGAAAGTGCTTTTCCACCGTCTGTGCCTAGGGCTACTTGAAGAGGAAACAAACCATAGAGACAAAACTGAGAACTCCTTTATTTTGTCAAGTTTCAAAGAGCTACTACAAACCATGTTGAATTTAGAGTTCCAAATTCATCTATCTATATAGGAAGAACAGAGTAAAACGTAAAAATAAAAAATGCTACTGTAGACGAATGCTTCAACCTAGAAGAACAAAGTTTGGTGAGCCAAGTGGGATTTGTGTACTTGTCCTTACCACCAAGTATCATAAAGATTGGGTGAAAAAATATTTGCTAGTATTTCGGAAACTCGTTATTTCTTAGAAGCTTGGCAACCCTTCTCAATGAAAGTGCTTTTCCACAGTCTGTGCCTAGGGCTACTTGAAGAGGAAACAAACCATAGAGACAAAACTGAGAACTAATTTATTTTGTCAAGTTTCAAAGAGCTAGTAAAAACCATGTTGGATTTAGAGTTCCAAATTCATCTATCTATATTGGAGAGAACAGATTGAAACCGAAATATAAAAATTGCTACTGTAGACGAACGCTTCAACCTAGAAGACCAAAATTTGGTGAGCCAAGTGGGATTTGTGTACTGATCATCACCAAAAAGTATCATCAAGATTGGGTGAAAAAATATTTGCTGGTATTTCGGAAACTCGTTATTTCTTAGAAGCTTGGCAACCCCTCTCAATGAAAGTGGTTTTCCACAGTCTGTGCCTAGGGCTACTTGAAGAGGAAACAAACCATAGAGACAAAACTGAGAACTCCATTAGTTTGTCAAGTTTCAAAGAGCTACTACAAACCATGTTGGATTTAGAGTTCCAAATTCATCTATCTATATAGCAGAGAACAGAGTGAAACCTAAATATAAAAACTGCTACTGTAGACGAACGCTTCAACATAGAAGAAGAAAATTTGGTGAGCCAAGTGGGATTTGTGTACTTGTCATTACCACCAAATATCATCATTGGATGAAAAAATATTTGCTGGTATTTCGGAAACTCGTTATTTCTTAGAAGCTTGGCAACCCCCCTCAATGAAAGTGCTTTTCCACAGTCTGTGCCTAGGGCTACTTGAAGAGGAAACAAACCATAGAGACAAAACTGAGAACTCCTTTATTTTGTCAAGTTTCGAAGAGCCACTACAAACCATGATTGATTTAGAGTTCCAAATTCATCTATCTATATAGCAGAGAACAGAGTGAAACCTAAATATAAAAACTGCTGCTGTAGACGAACGTTTCAACCTAGAAGAACAAAATTTGGTGAGCCAAGTGTGATTTGTGTACTGATCATTACCACCAAGTATCATCAAGATTGGTTGAAAAAATATTTGATGGTATTTCAGAAACTCATAATTTCTTGGAAGCTTGGCAACCCCTCTCTATGAAAGTGCTTTTCCACAATCTCTGCTTAAGGCTACTTGAAGCGGAAACAAATCAGAGAGACAAAACTGAGAACTCCTTTATTTTGTCAAGTTTCAAAGAGCTACAACAAACCATGTTCGATTTAGAGTTCCAAATTCATCTATCAATATAGGAGAGAACAGAGTGAAACCTAAAAATAAAAACTGCTACTGTAAACGAACACTTCAACTTAGAAGAACAAAATTTGGTGAGCCAAGTGGGATTTGTGGACTTGTCATTACCACCACGTATCATCAAGATTGGGTGAAAAAATATTTGCTGGAATTTCGGAAACTCGTAATTTCTTGGAAGCTTGGCAA